>NW_027095463.1:0-69232 GCF_036850765.1 Saccopteryx bilineata | reverse complement strand
ATTGGCGTTTGCAGGGTCCAACGATGAGAGAGTTTGCTTTCCTGGAGTCTCTCTCCTAGTCCCCCCTTCCTGAATTAGCAGCCTGGTGATCCAGCTATAAGGCTGCAACTGCTTCTGCCTGGGGAGTAAGAGGCTCAAAGAGCTGGGAAATCCCCACTCTATCCCCACTCAGCGCAAGGCTTTGGGAAAGGCTCTGGCAGTCAGAACCTCCAGTGTAATCAGGCGGGGGTGGGAGTCAATTGTTGTCAAGGTGACTGTTCAGCGCCTAGCATTCAGTTGGACCACTCAACCCAGGCTTTCCACACTTTGTAGCCTGTTTTGGCTGGGAAGAAGAGGCACTAGTCTCTGCTTGCGACTTGTGTAGTATAGATCTTATTATCTGCCAAGTCCCTCTTGTTAGCACTTATTCCTGAATATGGAGGCTCTATCAATCAGAAGTTGTCCCCGCCCCTTTAACGAGAGGCACTAAAAAATATCACGCCTCTTGTCTTGGATCACTGAACTGAGAGAGATTTTATCAATTAGAACCCGTGGGTGTGCAGATTTCATGGGTTAAGCTAATTTCAGTGACTGGGTCCACAGCTGTGCTCCCGAAGGTATTTCAGGCTGCCTGCGCACCCTTCCCCCAATGCTTGATTGTTAGTTTGAATGGCTGGGTGAGGTGCCCCGCCCATGGAGAGAATCTCCCAAGTAGGGAAGACCGCCCTGGCACCTTTACCGCTCACCCCAACGCTGGCAGCTGGGGCGCATCGGGCACAGGATAATGGGGCACCCTGGGTGTGTGGGCTAGTAGGGCGCTCTGGGCATGTGGAATGCCCAGGGCATGCACGCAAATGGGGTGCCCTGGGCACTGGTGGCTGGGGACTCTCACTCGCAGTGCGCGGGCTGCTGGGAACGTTAGCGGTGCTCGCTCTGCAACCGGACCGGGCGCGCGCCGGCGGCTGCTCGCCGCTCCCGAGTGTGGGCTGACTCATGACAGGCGCACTTCCTCCGTGGCTTGAATGAACGTCCCTGCGGTAGCTTCCTCCACACCCTCGTCTCTCAGATTCAAGTGATAATAGTCCTTTTGCTTTCAGTTTGTGTGGAACTCCGGAATGCTCCAAGGATAAATTTTTCTGTTTCTAGTTGATAAATTTGTTGTGATTTTTGGGAGATCTGTTGGATGCGCTGCTCACGGCACCATTTCCATGACGTCACTTCTTTAGGACACATTTAAAAGGGACCATATTGCACTATAAAGCAAGTGACAACAAACTTGAAAGATTTGAAATTATATAACCTGTTTCCACCTCTCATGACAGATAAACCAGGAAGTCCTTTTACTTACAGTTATAAAATACAATTTTAAATAACATGTAACATACATGGTAATTAGAATTCTAAAATAATTTTATCTATTGAAGGAGAATAATTTTAAAAAACCTATGGTGCCCTGAACAGATGGCTCAGTGCATGGAGTGTCCCCCTGTGTGCCAAGGTTTTGGGTTTTGTCACAGGTCTCAGCACCTAAGAGTAGTGACCAAGAAATAATTTTATGCTTCTCTCTCTTTCTCAAATCAATTAGAAATATAAAAATTTAAAGCAAATATCTGTGATAGACCTGCAACATGCCTAGTGCATTTCTCTCAACAGAAAGGCAAAAAACAAAAGAGAAAAACTAAAAAACGCAGATATCTCTTCAAACCATATTTCTATTTTTCACCTAGAAAGGACTACTTTTTTTAACATCAACAATCTAATTCTGCACCTCACAGTGTTTCCTGCCCATTTCTGCCTCCCATAGTGCCTCTTCTACACTGGAACCATTTTTTCTATGACTTTCCCAAAACATGACCAGCAGTGCCTTGGAAAATCTCCCAAACCTGAAGCAGAGGGCTGATGAGATGATGGACATCTCAGAACACAATGGAATACTCTAATGTGCCATCAAGCCTACAAATATGGGAGCATTCTATCAAATATGACTAAATGGAACCTTGAAATTCTCCCTGGAGCAGTATTCTGAGTTTTCTAGAATAGAATCTCCATTAGTTTTGCTCTGTTTCCCCATACAACATCATTACTGAACAGACACCAGAGTCCTTTGACGAGTCAGAGCCCCATGGACCATAGACAACTCAAACTGAGCAATGGACCAACTGCCTAATGAAAAAGGAGACTCAGCACCAAACACCAAACACTGCTCTACAGATCCAACCAAGACTAGGACACAACAGTGCCATACACTGACACAGCACCTTGAACAACATGTCCTAGATCTGGAGTTGCTTGTGGCCCCACATTGGAACACAGAAACAAGGCTACATGCAAGGGGTCCCTAGGTGCACAGCAGAATACAGATTCAACAACAAAGCCTGGAGACAGACTCCTGATCTGTACACAACCCTATAACCAAACTTCAGACAAGGAGCCAAACAACAAACCCCACCTGCAAAATGACAGATACAGGAGCTGAACCTAATACTCACAATGCAGAGGCAGGACTCTATAAAGGACATCTCATGACTCCCTAAGCTCAAGCAGTGAGCTTCAAAATGTATTTTATTACCAGTGTAAATGTAGAATAAAGAAACATCACTAGAAGCCCTACCACATTCTAATAAACTTCCAAAAAATAAACCAAGTAACAGACAGAGGGAACAGTAATAATGCTTACCCTTAGCCGACACATGTCCATGATCTCAGCTGCAGGACTCCTTGGGAGCCCTCCTTACTTCTCCAGCCAGTTATGTCACAAGCCAACTCATTGACACTGTGGGTGATGAAATTTAAAAATATCCTCATACTTTGAAAGTTCTAGCAGCTGGGCTAATAACTAAGTAAAATAATACATTGAACAAGGGATACTCAATGTATAATAAAGGCTCAAGGGGAACTGATATTCCCAAAAATAGAAGACAATGAGCTTATACTGGGTGTATAGAAAACTGTAAAAACACCTGACCAGATGGTGGTGCAGTGGATAGAGCATCAGACTGGGATGAAAAGGACCCAGGTTTGAGTACCCAAGGTCATAAGCTTGAGCACAAGCTCATCTGGCTTGAGCAAAGGTCACCAGCTTTTACCCAAGGTTGCTGGTTTAGCAAGATGTTACTCAGTCTGCTGAAGTCCCATAGTCAAGTCACATATGAGAAAGCAATCAATGAACAACTAAGGTATCACAACAAAAAACTGATGATTGATGCTTCTCATCTCTCTCTGTTTCTGTCTGTCTGTTCCTATCCATTCCTCTCTCTGACTCTTTCTCTATTTTTGTAAGAAACAACAAAAAAGTACACTTCAAAAACTGAATAACAGAATGTAATATTTTTTGAAAAAAAAATGTATTCATTGATCTTAGAAAAAGACAGAAGAGAGAGAGAGAGAGAAAACGTAAAGAAGTGGAAACATCACCTCAGAGAATTTGCCTCTCATAAATGCCTTGACCCAGCAAGCCTCGAGTTTCAAACTGGCAACCCCAGCATTCCAATTCAATGATCTATCCACTGCACCCCCACAGGTCAGGCCAGAATCTTGTATTCACAAAGGTGACATGGATAACATGCAGCTAATTTGAGAACATGTGGCACATCTCACAGATTACTTTTTGTTGGGAAACCCCAAAACTTATTGGACACAAATTAGGTCAGTAAGCTGGTCCTTGCAGTCTTTATGTCTACACTAAGGTACATGTACTTAATTTTTCTTCTGAACCAGGCATGTGCACAAGATGACAAAGAAGCACACTTCACACATATTTAAAGAGACCATGAAGCAACAGAAAACAAGCTTCATGGTTTGAAAGAACATAAAGTGTATGTCTTGCTGTCATGGCTATGAACCTAAAAAACATTAATGACAGAGACCTATGAGCTCCTTATAATTTAAGGTATAAATGACATTTTCTAAATAACACATCAAATGCATCACAATTGGAAATTTAAAATATCTTCAATTGAATGATAATTAAAATACTACATTTAAAAAAACCCTATGGGGCACTGGCCATGTGGTTCAGTACAGATGCCATTTTCCCAAATCCCAAAGTTAATGGTGTGAGCCCCACCTAAAGGGAACAACCAATCAGCATATAACTAAATGGAACAACTAAGTGGAGCAATGATTGAATGCTTCTCTCTGTGTGTCTCAAGTGAATGGATAAATTTGGAAAACCAATAAAAAGTAGAGTGATGAATCCACATCGTGGCCACTGTGTTTCTCTCAGCAGAAGGGCAGAATAAAATGACAAACAAAAGGCCCAGATTTCTAATAGGACCATGTTTCTATTCTTAGCTGGGAGGGGTAATATTTCTTGACCATAAACACTCTGGATTCTGAACCTCAGTATTTCTCACCCATTTTTTTACGTAGTGCCTCTCCTACAATGGAACCTTTTTTTAAAAAAAGATTTTTTATTTATTCATTATAGAGAGGGGAGAGAGAGAGGGAGAGAAAGAGAGAGAGAGAGAGAGAGAAGGGGGGAGGAGCAGAAAGCATCAACTCCCATATGTGCCTTGACCAGGCAAGCCCAGGACAATGGAAACTTTTTTATCTTTCTTTCCCTCTCAGCTGGCTGGGAGTGCCTTAAGAAAACTCCTCCCAATCGTGAGTCAGAGGGCTGAGGGGACAATGGACTTTTCATGATAAAATGAATTTCTCTAATGTACCATCAAGCCTATGAATACTGGAGCCTTCCATCAGATTAGACTAACTAAAACCCTGAGGCTTCTCCCTGAAACACCAATTCCATTTTTTGTTTGTATATTTTTGTTTGTATGTTTCTGATGTTAAAACCAGGAGGCAGAGAAACAGACTCCCATATGCCGCTGACCAAGATCTACCTAACAAGGCCACTAAGGGGCGATGCTCTGCTCATCCGGGGCATTGCACCATTGCAACAGGAGCCATCCTCAGCACTCAGGCCAATTTTGCTCCATTGGAGCCTCTTCTGTTGTAGGGTAAAAGGGAGATTACTTCTTCACACAGCTTAACAGACAACTCTGCTTTTTTTAAAATTTTTTTGAGATGGAAAGGAGTTCTCAGCATGGAGGAGAGGAAGAGAGAAAGCAGAAGAATGAACAGCATGAACAGCCAGATGAAAAGAAGAGGGGTCAGAATTTGCAGGAGGAAAGGGAGGAGATTAAAGTGCTGGTGGTGGTGCCACATAGTCAGAGGAGTCAAAAAGATTTAGAGCTCTGAGGAAATGGGAGAGGATGAGGGGGAGGAAGGCATAGGTGCCTGTGGGGAGGGGGGAATGGGTAAGATACAGCCAAAGCTGGTGGGAAGGGGGGAGAGACAGCCAAAGCCCTTGGGATGGGAGGATGTGTAAGATACAGCTGAAGTCACTGGGGAAGGGAGAATGGATAAAAGAAGAAAAAGAGACAGAGCCGCCCATTTGTAATAAGAGAGGAGGGGTTTAAGAACACAGTGGAGAAAGGAGGGGCATCTTGGCCAGAAGAGGAGATGAAATAAATATTGATATTTGCAAGTGAATAAGAAACAGGATTTTGCAAAGAGAGGGGGCTTTCTGGAGGGAAGAGACTCCAGTGGAAAAAGTCTGCAGAGGGACCAGAGAGGAGTCCCAAAAGAGTGGCTCCCCCTGGGGTCAGACAGGAGATGGAGAGAGTTGGGAGTCCATGGAGAAGGAAAGATTAGGAGCACAGGATTTAGGTGAGGTTTCTTTTTAAAAAATGGCCTGCATGTAGAACATGTGGCACAGAGATTATGGACAAGAGAGAAGGGAGAAGAAAGCCTGCATGTAAGAAATTTCTGAGGCCTTCCCAGTCCGGTGGCAGAAATTGTCTTGATCTCTTAGAATATTGTAATTGAATGTCCCATTTTCAGGCCAATGGGAGTCATTGTCTAATTTGTATTGGGGCCATGCTCTGTTACAGAAAAAAATGAGGTTTTCTTGGCTTAAGGTCAGTGAGGCCCAACTTAGTGAGGTTTTTATGAGACATCCTAGAGAAGTCTGGTCAGAAGGCTTAAACTCTGAAGAGCCCATAGTAAAGACAGGTGAGCAAGAGGGGATGTTCACACCTTTTTTCACTGTCCCAAGAGAAGAAAATTTTCGTGTGGGGGAGTCTTCCCTGATAGAGGTCATCACCACCTGTCAGGGAGCTCCAAGAGAGATAGAGAGTGGAGAGGTTTGGCTAGGCACCTAGTCTTTCTGAGCAGTCTACTAAGAGTGAATGTCAATCCCTTCAAAAGTTGAGGCATGTCAGGGAAAACCAGTCAACCAGAGAAAATTTTTGTGGAAAAGATAAGCTAACCATGGAAGGGGAAGAAAGAAAACTTCTTACCTTCTGGTTCAGCAAGGGTTTGGGACAGGGTCAGATTGTTGGCCAATCAACCTACTATTACATGTCCAAAGAGAATCAAGGAGTAAGCCTGGGATGAGCTGCCACTATGCATTGCTTCTCTGATGGTAATTTTGGATGGCAAAGAGAGATCATCCAGAAAACCAGTATCCTGTCCTGGGTTTCTGCACCAAATATAAGAATTCATTGGAGTCTGAAAAGACCAGAGTAACTGGCTTTATTGAAAGAAAGAGAGAAACCCCGCCATGCACTACTCTGGGGAGAAGGGCACTGGTACAGACTATGAGGTGAATATTATAGGGTTTGGAAGAGCAAGTACTGAGTCAGAAGTTCTGGTATGTTCCCTTCAGTGGTTTTATGATTTCAGCTTCCTGGAACTCTTCTGCCTCAGTGGTGACTGTCCAGTATGTAAGGGTGAGGTCAGGCAGCCAGGAGAAACAACCAAAGGGCAGTTGGAAGATCTGGTAAATTCATATATCTATCACAAAATATGGGGCAAAATGCCATTTCCCATATTATTTTTTCAATCCGCTGAGACTTTAATTACTAGCAATTGTCATATGTTTGGCTAAAATAAACTCATAAATATTCTACAGGTCTGGACATTGCTTAACTTGGCAAGGGAGATTCCGGTTGGGAGGGAGGAGCCTTTTTCTCCTCACTAAACACCTCCAGGGAGACATCACCCCTCCATGGAAGAAGAGACACTCTACAGAGGGACGGCCCCTCATTCGGTCACCAAGTCCAAAAATAAAGACCCTCTCCAGGGAGTTACCCCCTCTCCAGGGAGGAAGCTCCTAGGAGAGACTGCAGCTCCTTTCCAGGGACTGACCCCACCACAGGGAAGTGTCCTGCCCTCGAAGTCCAGGCCCTGCTCCATCCCCGCCTCATACTGCCCCCACCCCTCACTTTCTACCCAGCCCTGCAGTGTCCCACCTGCCTCTTCATTGCATTGCTGTGCACCCTGCCCATGCAGATCCGGGACATCCGCTGCACTTCCGCCATCCTTGCCCCTCACAATTCATGCCCCACTCCATGCCCGCCCCATGCCCCACCCAGTCCCACATCCTGCCCTGCCCCAATTTGTGCATTACACAACCTGCAGGCCCCTAGCCTGTCCCACCCTTCACAGCCACGCCCAGTACCCTGCCCCACAAATTTTTTGCCTTATGTTGTGTGCCCCACCCCACGTTGTCTGCGCCTTGGGCCATCTGGGTGCCTAGTTTCCTGACCTCTCATCATTTCTGCCCCATGCCATGCCTAAAACAGAAGCATGCAAAGAAATTCAAAGTGAATAAATGGGAAAAGACACATCAGTGATGCAGAAGTAGGTTGACAGTTTCTGGTTACATGCACCCAGACAGCAGCAGAGGAAAAAACTTTCTGGTGACTTTTACCTAAATGTTATTCTCAATATGCACATGAGGTGGCAGCAGAGAAGCGTGCTTGGAAAACATTTACCAGAGATCATACTGTATGTTCTTTCAAGCAAGTTTCAACAACCTTCAAACTACTGAAATGATATAAAGCATGTTTTTTGTCATTACACTTAATCTAGAAATCAGTAATAGAAACTAACTAGAAAACCCTTACTTTTTTAAGTTAAGAAATTTACTCCTTGATAAACCTTCCTCAAAATCAACAATTCAAGCTAAAAAATACTTTTAAATTAATGAAAATTAAAACTACATAAGAAGGCCCTGGCCGGTTGGCTCAGCGGTAGAGCGTCGGCCTAGCGTGCGGAGGACCCGGGTTCGATTCCCGGCCAGGGCACACAGGAGAAGCGCCCATTTGCTTCTCCACCCCTCCGCTGCACTTTCCTCTCTGTCTCTCTCTTCCCCTCCCGCAGCCAAGGCTCCATTGGAGCAAAGATGGCCCGGGCGCTGGGGATGGCTCTGTGGCCTCTGCCCCAGGCGCTAGAGTGGCTCTGGTCGCAACATGGCGACGCCCAGGATGGGCAGAGCGTCACCCCCTGGTGGGCAGAGCGTCGCCCCTGGTGGGCGTGCCAGGTGGATCCCGATTGGGCGCATGTGGGAGTCTGTCTGACTGTCTCTCCCTGTTTCCAGCTTCAGAAAAATGAAAAAAAAAATTAATGAAAATTAAAACTACATAAGAAAACCTATGGAAAAATGTAGTGATGAATAAATTTTAGGGGAAAAAAAAACAGAAAATACACAGCCTTTTCATCCATATTAAGAACCAGGATAGTAAATTAAATCCAGGGAAAGTAAAAAAAAGGAAATGTTCAAGAGACATCTCGAGGATGTATACCATAT
The DNA here is from genome assembly GCF_036850765.1 of Saccopteryx bilineata. Classification (NCBI taxonomy): domain Eukaryota; kingdom Metazoa; phylum Chordata; class Mammalia; order Chiroptera; family Emballonuridae; genus Saccopteryx; species Saccopteryx bilineata. The sequence continues at coordinate 60,657 of NW_027095463.1, read as the reverse complement.
TTCCCCATGTATAAGACTCATCCTTTTTTGAAAAATTTGCGTTCTAAAAAGTGGGTGAATCTTATAGAATGCTTGCAGGTTTTCTATTTGCATTTCCTGCTTATTCATATTTGTTATCTTTTTCTCAAAATTTGGGCCCCAAAATTAAGGTGCATTTTATACATAGAGGCACCTTATATATGGGCAAATATGGTACTTTACAACCTCTCCAGTTTTTTTTCCTTTTGGGATGATATTTTGGAAAAATAAAATTAATTCCTCCATACAATTTAAGCTGCAACAACAACAACAACAAAAAGCCATTGTCATTTTTTACATTTTAAAAAAATTTTTTTAGTTATTAATATTAGAGAGAGAAAGGGGGGAGACTGACAGATAGTCAGAAACATCAATCTGTTTCTGTATGTGCCCTGACCCAGGATCAAACCTATTACATTACTGTATGGGTGTGATGCTCTAACTACTGAGTTCTCTGGTGAGAGAATGCCATTGTCTTTTGGGAAACATAAAAGTACTAAAGAAACCTAAGATAATTAAAAATGTAAAATAATAATCTAGTTGAGGAGCCACTGAACCACTTCACCCACAGGTGTTGTAAGGTACCAACAACACAGAATTAATATTTTGAGAGGCTTGGAGAACATTTTATTAATTTGGGTTAAGAGAAATTGTGAGAATAGTCTCTGTGCTGTGTGATTAGCATAACTAGGTTGGCTCTTGCCATTGTATTGTAAATGAAAAGGGAAGGAAGCATGGATTCCCTGACATTCCACCACACCTGTGGGGAAAGGGGTGAATGGCTAGCCAGATGCAGGAAGAGAAAAGCCAAAATAAACCTTTTCTTATAGCAATGAGTCATTTGCGGGCATTTGTCCCCACCGAAACTACCTCTCCTATGTAAATGTGTGTGTGACTCTGGACAGAGAGATAGCAGATAAACACTAGATAATATAGGAATGCCTTTAGTATGTAAAGACACATCTTTCTACCATTGTGTTGGCTTGTAAACTTTGTTTTCCCCAAAATGATGTATAGCTTGCAAATTGAACGTGGTCCTATCATGTTAAAGGACATATGACTATAACCAATAGTGGTAAGGGGCTCCTAATTGCAATTTTTGCTTCTGTACTTCCCACTTACAAAACTATAAAAACTAAGTAGAACAAAGGGCCGGCGCGCTCTCCGTCAGATTTCTGTCGGAGTTCCCGCCGCTTGGCCAAGCTAGACAATAAAGCTTTAATGTGTAAACGATGGACATTGCTTCTGTCTTCCATAATTTGGGTCCCTCCGAATTTGGATTAACACTAGTCTGCTCTGGTGACAACACCAAAAGTCTTTTTTGCTCTAAACAGTCAGGGGCATAAACACTATTTCTAATAGTTTAGCACAAAGTTGCCTTTTTCCTAATGTGCACTTTTTCTTGTGCCATGGCAGCAGTCCAGACTGAGAGACCCCCTAAGCTGGGGGCATCCAGAAGTTATCCAAGCCAGGGTCACCACTTACAAACTAGGTTTGTTTGGTTACAGAACACCTCCCAGGGTATTTGTTTCATCACTTGTAAATTTTCTCAGTTTTATAGATGAGGACATGAACTGCTAAAGGACTGAGACTTAGGTCTCAGCTCAGCCTTCAGAGAAACTGAGATATTGGACCTCACCATGATCAATCAAAACTAGGACCAAGGACATTGCACTGCCAAATCCAGTGCTTGTGACAACTGATAATTATATTATTTTTGTATATTTTTCATTCCCTCTGTCTACCCCAAGACAGCGTAGTATTCATAAAGACAGAAAGTGAGTCTGTACCATTCAGTGTAGACAACCAGTGTCGAGCACAGTGCCCAGCACATAACAGAAGTACAATAAGTATTTATTGGATAAGTGAATAAATAATCATTTGTATATGTAAGAATGAGATAGCACTCAAACACCACATGTGCAGGCTTTATTAGAGGAGAAAGACCTGCCGGGGCACTTCTTGGAATAAGGGCCCCCAAAACAGACTGAGGTAAAACTTTATAGGGTTGAGGATAGCCTCGAGCAAGGGTGTGCTGGTATGTTTGGCTTGCTGGAACACTCCTCTTTGGGGTGATTGTCCAGCTTCCTGGAATTCCATTGTCCCAGAGGTGATTGGTAATTAAGGGTGGGTTCAGGCAGCCAAGTGGAACACCAAAAGGGAAGTTGTAATTAATGTATCTATCAGTATACATATACAGATATTCAGAAATGACAGACATACATTGACACAGAGAGATATGCTCATGTGCAATTCATATCTATGCACACAGATGTACACACACCCATTCTACCTTAGTACATATAGATAGAGAAATATTATAGGTACACAGAAACTATGGGATGAAAATGTCATATTAACAGTAAATATCTCTATATGGGAAATTTGGGGTTTTTTGTTTTTCTTATAATTTTTTCTAGCATTTCTGCAATAAGAATACATTTTTTAATAAAAAATTGTTAAAATTCAATATAGTTGACAAAGCAAAGCACATCATATTTTATAATAAATTAAAGAGATTTAAATTAAAAAGTTAAAAGACAGAAGTAAAAATAGTAGAATGGGAAGTCATTGAGTGCAGGAACATGAGTTCTTAGCACAGTGCCTGGTATATGATGGGCACTTTCAAAGGCTTTATGAAAGCATGGTAGGAAGGAAAGAAGGAAAACAAGATAAAAAGAAGGGTAATAGAGAAATTCAGAGAAAGAAAAAAGAAGAGAGGAAGAAATAAAGAGAAAAACAAATCATAGCTAAAGAGAAAAAATGGGGGAGGAAAGAGAGAGATTCATTACAATTATACACATTCACATTTTTTAAAATCCCAAGTTTACAATCAAAGTTCTACACATTTACCAAGCATTCAGAAAATATTTTTAGAGCATTAAAGAATACATGGAACTTACTAGCTTCACAAAGTTGAATTTCTTGGACTCCTGAAATTCCTAGATTTAATAAAAGTAATCAAGGCAGGACTCAAAAAAAATGTGCCTCATTGTTTACCTGCAGGGCTACCTGTAGAATGATAGCAAATGTCATAAATTGGCACTGTCATTCACGCAAGTCAGTGCTTATGGAATGAACAGAATGCTGGAGCTAGAGGAGAATTTTGGCACCATGGTGTGATCTGATCCTATTATTTTATAAATAGGGAACAAGAAGCCAAGAGATAAAAGGTGACTAATGCAAGACTTCCGGTTTCTGGTCTTACAAGTAAGAGTCTTGGCAGTTATCATGTCCATCCTCACAGGAGAAAATGTTGTAAGGTACCAAAAGCTACAGAATTAATATATATTAATATTTTAGGAAGCTTATAGAACATTTTATTAATTTGGGCTAGGCATGCAGAGAGATTTTGTAAATGATCTTTGTACTTGTGTGATTAGCATCATACCAGGATGGCTGATAGCACTGTATTGTAAATGCAGAGGGGAGGAGATTTGAATTCTCTGACCATCCGGCACACCTATAAAGAAGCAAGTGAATAGCTAGCCAGGTGTAGAAAGAGAAAAATTAAAGTAAAACTTTCCTTATATTAATGGGCCATTTACAGGCATTTTTCCCCATGGAAACTACCTCTCCCCTTCTAAAAGCATGTAGGTAATGTATGTATATTTGGACAAAGGAATAGTAAATAAACACTAGAAAATATAGGGATATCTTTTAATATATAAAGTGACATTTTTACCATTGTGTTGCCTTGTAAGTTTTAATGTGTAGAAGCTACTTTTTATGAATCTTATAGACAGATGTTATTATCTTGCTAATGAATTGTTTCCCATTCTCCCCCTCATCCTTTTACCAAACCTATATAGGAGAAAGCAAAGGTTATAAACTTATGCCATGATGTCAGGCTTTTTCCATGCACATGTATAATTAAGGGTATATAACCAGCCCCTAGAATATTATAGAAACACACAATTTGGGATTGCTGCCCCGTGTAAGTTATATGCAGCTGACATACTTAAGAAATTTTCTACTTTAATAAAACTCCTCAAAATTTATCTGGATTTGGTGTCTCTATGAAAACCCACGGAATTGTGGATTGGGTACTTTACAACTTTTCACTCCCATGCAAGGCCAAGGGTGTTTTGCATCACCTGGTAGAGGCACCTCAAATAGGCTGGCCTCTCCAAAAGCCTGCCATTCCTGCTTGAATCTCAAAGAGAGGCACCACCTGAAGTGTTCTCTGGGCTCCCGGTCTTCCTGTGGGGTCTGGACAATTCTCCTGTAGACACCTCTCGGTCCTCAAATTTGACAATTTGGATAATTTGGCAGAGAACTTGAGGAGGTAGGTAAAGCAACTCTTTTTGCTTTACTAAATTTTCTGGCTTTCCTCTGAACTCTTGCTTTCACTTTTCTGTTTTGCACTAAAAGTAGGTAGTGTGGATTTGAGGCTTTACTGAATTGTGACTTTGGAGATGTGGAACTCCAGTGGAGTATGTAGGGCCTTCAGAATTACGTTGCTGTTTTAACTAGTTTATATTCTTTCTGTTTTGGTGTACAGTGAAATATATTAGACATGGTCATATGTTTTCAGTACACTCCCCAAGACCATGACATCAGTGGGGAGTTTTAGTGGTCCTGCTTTGGGTTTTGCTGGGGAACATCTGGTTATAATTTGTAAGGACAATTGTAGAGGATTGGTTCCTGCTTCAGGCTCTTGGGGATATCTGCTGGTACTTTAGATGGACATTAATGAGAACCGAGTGAATCAGGTCTGCCAGTTCTGCAGTGGGCCTTCAGAGACATCAGTTTCTCTAAGAGAGGTATTAGTAGAAACTTTATTCTGCCCAGGACTTCTGGAGGTATATAGTTGGGCTCTCAGTAAAATGCCAAAAGTGGGAACAATTATTTCTATCTCTGGGAGGACATGGTGGAGGTTGAGTCCATCCGGGACTAGTCAGTCTTGCATTGCACTGAATCAGTGGAGGCTGAACTATCCTGGATTGATCTCGCTCTGATCTTCCTGAGACTTCTCTGTGTTTGTTGAGATCTTAGTCTTTCTTTTCTTTAGATTTGTCTAAAATTACTGACCGTAAGTATAAAGTCCTTGCGTCCTGGGTACTACAAAAAAAAAGTAAAGTCCTAAGAGGCCACGATGGGGAGCCCTTCCCTCGTTTATAAAGGCGTGTTCGCGCATGTGTGTGTGTGTGTGTGCATGTGTGTGTGTGTGTGTGTGTGTGTGTGTAAGTCTTTTGTTTAATGACTAAATGTATTTGTTTTAACTCCTGGTTTAGGTCTTTTGTGTCAAAATTGAAAGCTTCTGACTAAAATGCTATCTTAAGTGGTGAATTGTTGTTCTCTTTTTGTTCTCAAATTAGCTACAGGGCGCCGTGTTAGCTTTCTCCTCTGAAGAAAATAATTCTCTTCTGTTGGCTTCTTCCCCTTGTCTTTTGTAATAATTAATACCTCTATAGTCAAACACCCTTTATTCTGGGTGCTAGTTAATTATCTGTCTTATCTTCCTTGTTTTATTAGTGAACTAATTTCTGGATTCTTCTGAAGTAGTTTTAATTCTGTAATTGGTGGCCTTGGGTATTAAATATAAAAGGAGGGGCCAGTTCACAGAAGACCCCATTAGGTTATCTTTTAAAGCACTTTCAAGAAGCTTATGAAGACAACTGTGAATATAAAATTAAATGATCCAAGTAAAGGCTTCACATTCTCTGTAAATCAGAATGGCCTAGTTTTGGGGTTGAATGGCCATTGATTGGCCCCAGATAGTAAAAGCAGTCTGGAATATAGTAACTGGAAATGCAGGCTGTCCCATTCAGTTTCCATATAATGATCAATGGCTAATTTTAACAATAAATCCAACTCAATGGCTAAAAGCTTACTCCATACAAAGAGGGTGTCACGTGTTCATAGTCAAACCAGATTTGAATGTGAAACAGGATAAAAGAATAACTAAGGCAATAGTAGCAGCACTTTAAGAGACCAACTCTTTTAAGAATGAGGGAACCCCAAAGAAGCAAAATAGAGAAGAAAAAAATTGAGAAAAAAAGGACTCAGCAAGAAAACAATCAATGCGCTTATTGTAAGGAAGAGGGTCATTGGAAAAATAAATGTCCCATATTACAAGCAGCCATGGGGAAGAAAGAAAAGCAAAGCCTGCAAATTGAAAGTGTTTATCCAGACACTAGAGCCAAAAGACTAGCAAATATGCAGTTTGAGTAATAGAAAACCCAAGGAGGGACGCGTTGTGTGTGGAACGATGGAGTGGGGACGCGGCTGTGGAGAGGCAAACATGGACATGCCTCCTCCTCCCCTAGCCATGCTCCTGCCCTCACCACCACAATGCACCCAGGCAGAAGGCCAAGCGCCAAGAAGCGAGCCCCACCACTAACTCCAGATACATGGTTAGGCTAGGGTTCAGCTTGCTGTGTGCATAGTGACAGGGAAAGGCAATAAAGTAAGTGTAAGGTGACTAAAAATATAGAATGAAAACTAGTTTCAAATATCCACCTACTGACCAAAAGAGGTTTTGCCCATTTGAAAAATATAGAGTGGGAATAGTATTAAAAATTAGAACTTTGCAACAACAAAAAAAAATAGAATTTTGCTTTAGAAAATGTTAAAGGAGAGAAATATTATTTAGAAGTTAAACCATAGGTGTGAACCTTGCTAGTTAATTGGCAGTTTCTTAAATTAAATTGCAGCTCCAGAAGGAGTAATAAAATCATGAGTAATATGATTATAGAAAATAAAATTATTAGAAATAACCCCTCCATGGGTTGGGATAATAGCTAGTTGCCCTACACTGGTGTAAAAAATTAGAGAAAAATTTCAACACTCTCCCACAGGGCCAAGGAGATGGTGGAGTCTCTCCAAGTCTCTCAGTTACGTAGAAGGCATGGAGTTCATAAGGGAGACACACTGCATTAACCAAAATAGTAAAAATTGTAAAAAGAATTTTTAGGGAATTGAGGAAAAAATTAGAAAACTCATATAGGCTAAAGCAGACCACTGTTAGAAAAGTAAATTCATAAAAATTGTATTTTTAATTGCTGCTTTTTTTGTAAAAAATAAAACTAAACAGCTGCTCAGGGGAGAAAATGAAAGTCGGCTTGGTTTTTGCAAATGCTGGGTCCAAACTCCCGCTCATCCATGCCAGCTCTTGCATAGAAATTGTGTCCCTAATCCCGCAGTGAAGGAGAAGGGAACAGGAGCCCTGAGAAAGATGGGAGCCACTTTGGGAATGAGCCTGGAGCCTCGCCGCTGCTGCCATCCTGCACTTGGCCACCTAGCATTCAGTCAGCCCTTGGGTTGTGCAAAGAGGGGCAGGCATGTCGGATGCCTGCTCCTTTCCTCCTCTCCTAAGAACCCTGGTTGGCAAACTGTGATTCTCAATGAGCTCGCAGGCCACATAGGCCGTTATGTCCTCTTAGGAATAGACCTCAAATGAAGAGCCAAGTGTGGGCGCTGCCTCAATTTGGAAGGTGCCTACATATATAATTCAAATTTAAAATTTAGCTCTAAAAGGAAAATTTAGCTATTGTACTGTTAGTAATTGGCACTATTAACTAATAGGTCTTCCAATCACTAGGTTAAGAGTGGTGACTTATTTTTTCCCTACTATTTTTTTTGAAAAAAGTATTTCCGTGTTAAAATTATGTTATTTCAAAGATCTTTTGTTAATTTTTATTGCTTTTTTATAGCCTCGTGATACTGAAATTTTAGTTTAGTATTAGAAGTTGTTAATAATGTCTTTTTATGTAATATTTAATTTATCATAATTTTACAACAATATTGTTCAATGTTAAGTAATATAAGGAAAGGAGTTATATCCTGGAACTCCTGCAAATCTATTTTATCATGCTCTTTGTTTAAAATTTCTTTTGAATGCTAATGTACTGAGATATTCAGCAACAAAGAGACTCTGGAATCCTAAAGGAGACACCAAAACCTGTTTCTCCTGATTTTATCCAGCTAATAACCCTGCTTTTGTCTTTTTCCAAGAGTTTTTATAGACAGAAAAGGGCCCTCAAGTCCCTCAGTGAGATCTTCTGAGCATGGCTTTTAAGGTCTATAATGACCAATAAAGGAGACAGAAAAGGCAAGTGGAGCCCAAAAGAGATCTGGAAAATACCAGCTTCTGGCATTTACCTTAAAGGCTCTGAAGCCCCAAAGAGGCTTCATAGAATTCTATCAGGGCCCTGCTTCAAAATTGGAAAGGTAGGTCATTGAGGTGAGGCCTGCCAGGCTTCTCAGCCCCACCATGATACATACCTCTGCTGAGTGAAAAAGGGACACGAGAAAGTAAGCTGCCCCCTTGCTCCATGGAGGGAGGGTTCAGTCTCTTCCAACCCTAATCCAGCTACCTGTGACCTGACCTTACCCAGCCTACTCGGATTTACCACTGAAGGCTAAAAGGTGCCCAAGGCTATTGGTCGCATCTCACGGCACCTTTTACAAACCTAAGGTATTTCTTCCAAGTAGCAGTTAAAACTGATCTCATTAGTTGTAAACACGAGGGCCATTGAATATGCCTTGCCTGAATAGTTAAGTTTTATTTATCTCTTGAAGAGCTCTACTGTGGGTATTAACTGTCTAATTTCTGTCACTTTGTTTAATGTATAGTGTCTTCTTTATTCCTCTTTTCTCAATGCCCCATGCCTATTGTAGGCTGGGACCTGCTCCTAATTCCAGCTAGAAACAATTATTACGGCTTGGTCTCTAGCTGCAAAGTGTAGAAATGTGACCACAGTTCCAGTGCCTTGTATACTTTTCCTGAATATGAATGACTCATGCTACTTAGGACATTTCTCAGACTGAAATAGAAATTAGGTTCATTTGTAAATAATATAAAGCAGCAATGCTGTCAACATAGATTTAGTGAAATTACATTAATATGTTAAGAACATTTGTGACTGTAACAATTTTATTTTGGATCCTGTTATATTAGTTAGAACTTTGCTTTGTTTAATAAACTAATAGGCTTTAGTCATTTTATTGTATTAAGATGCTTGTTATAGTATTTGTTAACATTACCTATTTGAATTTTATTGTTTATTTTATATTTTTCCAGGCTGTCTCAAAATCAGGACATAGGAATTTAAATAGGAAGATGCCACCAAAAACCAGTAGGGTCTTGGGATCCTTATTGCCAAAGGTTTATTCAAAACCAATTAGAAAAAGATTTTACCAACAGAAAATGAATTTTTTAAAGTAAACATTTAGAAATACACTTTAATAAAATAATTGACAATTGTTAGGAAATTGCTATATATGGTTCTTTTCAGATTTAGCTTGCCCATTCTAATATTGAACATGAATTTGTGTCTACAGTCACAAAGCTAGTAGAAAAAAATCCCCAAATTAACTAGAAACTAATTTGAAGTTACATTGTGCCCACAGGTACCCAAAGGTTCAGGGCAAATAAAGTGCATGAATCAAATAGGAAATGTAATGTAACCACCCTTTCCCTAAGTACTTGCAGGATTTACAGGTTACTCAGCAAACTGTTCAAAAGACTGTCTAAGAGGCACTTTCAGAATTACCAGGAGATCAAGTACATAAGTCAAGGACAGACTCCCACATGGATGGGTCCACTTACTGTAATCCTGACTACTCCCACTACTGCTAAGGTACAAAGATGGCGTGCCCTTTTTCAACCACAAACTGGATTCTGGTTGGCTTACGTACAGCAAATGCATAAAGAAACTTACTAAGGACTTCCTTTTAATCAGACTTTGTGTAAACGGAAACTAGGGTAAAAAGAAAGTCAACTTAATTGTCATTAAAGGTGAAAGAGTTCTGACAAAAAGTAAATTGTTATAAAAGCCAAATAATTTTATGTAAGTTGCAAAAGGTTTGTACAATTTTTAGAAAATCAATCAGTATTTTTTGTTTCTTTAGTGAACTGCATTGCTATTAATGCTGTTTCTTAAATATCTATTACATGTTATAAGTTAATATCTTCTACACAACAGCTTCATGCTATTTAAAAAAATTAAGTAAATAATTTGACTCAGGAAATAAAACAGTAGGGATTGTTTTAAGGTACCAAAAACTACAGGTTTAATATTAATATTTTAAAAAGCTTGAATATTTTATTAATTTGAGCTATGCATTAAGAGAGATTTTGTAAATGATCTTTGTAGTTGTGTAATTAGCATCATACCAGGATGACCAATAGCATTGAATTGTAAATGCAGAGGGGAGGAGATTTGGATTCTCTGACCTCACCCCACATCTATAAGGAAGCAAGTCAATAGCTAGCCAGGTGTAGGAACAAAAAAATTAAAATAAACCTCATATTAATGGGCCATTTACAGGCATTTGTCCCCATAAAAACTACCTCTCCCCTCCTGAAAGCAGGTAGTTAATGTATGTATCTTTAAACAAAGGAATAACAAATGAACACTAGAAAATATAGGAATATCTTTTAATATGTAAAGTGACATTTTTACCATTGTGTTGCCTTGTAAGTTTTAATATGTAAAAGCATCTTTTTATGAATCCTATAGACAGATGTTATAAACTTGCTAATGAATTGTTTCTATCTCCACCTTCATCTTTTTCCCAAACCTATATAAAAGAAAACAAATGTTATAAGCTTATTCCATGATGTCAGGCTTTTTCCCCACCCATGTAATATTAAGGGTATATAACCAGCCCCTAGAATATTATAGATGCACACAATTTGCATCTGCTGCCCTGTGTAAGCTATATGTGGTTGACATATTTAATAAATTTTCTTCTTTAATAAAACTCTTCAAAATTTATCTGGACTTGGTGTCTCTATGAAAACCCACAGAATTGTGGATTGAGTACTTTACAAAAAATAAATAAATAAAATGAAAATAAACTACTCCTCCTGGATCCAACAACTAATTAAAGTCAGAAGAAAAACCAACATCTCAAAAATGGTATAGACATTTGAATATGAAAAATAAGAGTGTATCAGAGCAGAAGCCTGTTGCTGCAGCCAATATCAGATTTTATTTAAGAACTCTCCAGTGGGTCCAAGATGATGGCATTTGTCAACACTGAGCTTCCACCTGTTGTAAGATACCAAAAGCTACAAAATTAATATTAATATTTTAGGAAGCTTAAAAAACATTTCATTAATTTGGGCTAGGCATACAGAGAGATTTTGTAAATAATCTTTGTACTTATGTGATTAGTATAAAACCAAGATGGCTGATGGCATTCTGTTGTAAATGGAAAGGGGAAGGAGACTTGGATTATCTGACCTTCCCACACACCTATGGGGAAATGAGTAAATAGCTAGCCAGGTGCAGAAAGAGAAAAAATTAAAATAAACAATTTCTTATATTAACAGGCCATTTACAGGCATTTGTCCCCATGGAAACTACTTCTCCCCTCCTGAAAGCATGTAGTTAATATCTGTATCTCTAAACAAAGGAATAACAAATGAACACTAAAAATTATAGGAATGTCTTTTATTATGCAAATTAACTGTTGCCTTCTAAATTTTAATATGTAAAAATATCTTTTTGTAAACCCTGTAGAGTAGACGAATGTTATAAACTTGCTAAAAAATTGTGTCCCATCCACCTTTCATCCTTTTCTGATACCTGTGTAGGTTATAACAAAGCTTATACCATGATGTCAGGCTTTTCCTCAGCCCATATATACTTAAGGGTATATAACCAGCCCCTAAAATATTATAGATGCACACGATTTGGGACTGCTGCCCCATGTAAGCTATAGGTGGCCGACATATTTAAGAAATTTCCTCCTTTAATAAAACTCTTCAAAATTTATCTGAACTTGGTGTCTCTATGAAAACACGTGGAATTGTGGATTGGGTACTTTATAACATTTGGTGCCAAATGTGTGGCCTATGGTATTTCGCAACACTGGGTAGAGGCACTCCGAATCGGCTGGTTTCTCAAGCCAATCCCGCTTGAATCTCAAGGAGAGGCATGCCACCTGACATGTTTTCAGGTCTCCTGGTCTTCCTGTGGGTCTGAGAAGTCCTCTGGTAGATGCTTCATGGTTTCCAAATTCAACAATTTGGCAGAGAAATCAAGGAGGTAGGTATAACAACTCTCTGACTTTACTCAATTTTCTGGCTTTCTTCTAAACTATTGCTTTCGCTTTTCTGCTGAGATTGATACTGGTCAAATTTGTTTGGGACCAGAATGTAAGTCTTTGGGGGCTTCATTGTGTTGTGACTCCAGAAATGTGACTCTGGTGATATAAGTAGGGCCTTCAAAGCTGCTTTGGTGAGCTGAAACTGAAAAATTGTAGGTAAAATAAAACATTTGTTTTGCTGAGTTGTAACTCTGAAATTTTGTAGGTAAAAGCAAAGCTGTTGCTTTTACTGAGTTGTAGAGATGTGTAGTTAAAACAAGTCATTTGCATTCCTGAGTTTTAACTTCGAAAGTTTGTAGGTAAAGCCAGTTTTCTGGCATTACTGAGTAGAATCTAATCTCATTGTGGATCCTCCAGAGACCAAGAGGTCAGTAGGAGATCCATTTTTCTTAATTAGGATTCTCTGGATGCATTTAGTTGTACTATAAAAAAATAACTAAAAAGGACTGAGTAAAGACCCCAAATTTCCAGAGGCAGCTAGTTATGGTATGCTCTCAAAGAAAAGCCTGAGTTAAGACACCTTTGTGTATTTCAAAATCTTATTTTTTTTTGTTCTCCTTACTTTTGTATAAAAAATCCTAGGTTTAAGTTTAAAGTCCTTGCAGGGACACGGCCTGTGAAAACCTAAGAGGCCACGATGGGGAGCCAATTTGTTGTCTATGAAAATGTGCTTGTTTGTGTGTGTATAAATTCTTTGTTTAATGTCTAAATGTGTCTGTTTTAAAGCGTAGCTTAGTTCTTTTGTGTCAAAATTGGAAGCTTCTGACTAAAAAACAATCTTAAGTGGTGAACTATTATTCTCTTTGTTCTCAAATTAGCTTCAGGGCGCCCTGTTAGGTTTCTCCTCTGAAAGAAATTATTCTCTTCTGTTGGCTTCTTTACCTTGTCTTGTGTAATAATTAATATCTCTGTAGTCAAACACCTTTTATTCTGGGTGTTAGTTATTTATCTCTTATTTTTTTGTTTTTATCAGTGCAATAATTTCTGGATATTTCTGAAGTAGTTTTAATTTTGTAATCAGTAACCTTGGCTATTACATATGGGAGGAGGGACCAGTTCACAGAAGAACCCATTAGGTTGTCTTTTAAAACAGTTTCAAGAAGCTCATGAAGACAACTGTGGGTATGGGATTAACTGGTCTAAGAGAAGGCTTTGCACTGTCTGTGAATCACAATGGCCAACTTTCAGGGTAGAATGACCAAAAGGTGGGACTTTAAATCCCCCCCAAAAAAATAAGTCTGCAAGATAATAACTAGGAATTCAGGCTGTCCCAATCAATTTCCATGCATTAATTAATGGCTAAATTTAGCCTGACCTGTGGTGGCGCAGTGGATAAAACGTCGACCTGGAAATGCTGAGGTCGCCGGTTCGAAAACCTGAGTTTGCCTGGTCAAGGCATGTATGGGAGTTGATGCTTCCAGCTCCTCCGCCCTTCTCTCTGTCTCTCTCTCCTCTCTCTGTCTCTCTCTCTGTCTCTCTCTCCTCTCTAAAAAAAAGAATAAATAAAAAATTTAAAAAACAAACTTAACATTATATCCTCCACAGTGGCTAAAAGCATGTTCAATACAGAAAAGGCAATACATCTTTCTAGTCCAGCCAGACATATTTAAGACAGAATAAGAATTCAAGAAAACAAATGAGAACTTAGTTAAGAAGAAATCAATGTGCATATTGCAATAAGTAATACATCTGGGAAAGCGTTTTTCCCGCCTCTAGGAGAAAGGGCTGGCAAGCAAGTGATTTAGGTGAGAGAAGAGAGAAAAGCTGAGTGAGGATCTCGGTGTTTGGAACGATGGAGTGGGGTTGTGATGGCAGAAAGATGAACATACACAAGACCCCTCCCCACTAGCCACACTCCTGCCCTTGCCATCACAGCGCACCCAAGCTGAAGGCAAACAGCAGGCAGAAAGCCGAGCACCAAGAGGAGAGCCCCACCGCCACCTCCAGACGCATACTTAGGCTAAGATTCAGCCTGCTGTGTGTGGAGCGACAGGAATAGGCACTAGGGAAAGGGTGAGGTAACTAAAAATATAGAATATAAACTAGTTTCAAATGTTCACCTAATGACCAAAAGAGGTTTTGCCCATTTGAAAAAATATAAAGTAGGAATATTAGAAATTAAAACTTTGCTTTAGAAAAATCTTAAAACAAATAGAATTTAGAAATTAACAAACCATAGGTGTGGACCTTGCTAGTTAATTGGCAGTCTCTTAAATTAAATTGAAACTCCACAAGGAATAATAAAAACATAAATAATAGAATTGTAGGAAATAAATTTTAAAATAAGCCCTTCATGGGTGGGGATAATGGCTTGTTGACCTCTACTGGTGTAAAAAGAAAAATTCCAACAATCTCCCACAGGCAAATGGGATGCTGAATCCTCTATAATCCTCTCGATTATGTAGAAGGCATGAAGTTTATAAGGGAGACCCCCTGCATTAGAAAAATTGTAAAAAAATTTTTCAAGGAATTGTAGGAAAATCTAGGAATCTCATATAGGCTAAAGCAACCCAGTATTGAAAAAATAATTTTGTGAAAATTATATTTAGCTGCTCAAAGCAAGACAGTTTGTTTACAGGTGGCATATTTATTCAATTTCTGCTTGGTAGAGGCCTCATTATCTTGCTAAGAAACTTGACTACAAACGAAAAAAAAAATGGATAAATAAATAAATAAATAAATAAAAGCAACAGACTCTGCTTCCAGTTATTGGAGTTGGCTTCCCCATCAGGCATCCATCCCACCCCTCATAATTGACTTAATAGTGTAAATTACTATAAGTCAAAAAAAAGTTAATATATCTTTGCCAACTAGATAATTTGTACCAAAAATCCCTTATGATTTAAAAAATATCATATTTTCTATGTTAAAATATATATATTATTTCAAAGGCCTTTTGTTTATTCTTTTATTTACTGTTTTATAGCCTTATAACTGTGATGGCAAAACTTTTTATAAAAACTGCACACTTTTGCAGTGCTGGTCAAAGTGGTCCCTCCCGCCCACTAGTGGGCATTCCAGTTTTCATAGTGGCCCAATCACGGTGCCATTTAGTTGCTCTGGTACTGCCCACCAAGACTGCTGGCATGCCCACTAGTGGGCGGGAGAAACCAGGTTGACCAGCACTGCTAAAGTGGGTAGTTTTTATAAAAAGGTTCACCATCATGGCCTTATAATATTGAAATCTTAGTTTAAATATTAAAAATTATTTATAATGTCTTTTTATATAATGTTAATTTTATTATCATTTTAAAACAATACCGTTCAATGCTATGTAATATAAAAAAGACATCATATCATAAAACTTATACAAATCTATTTTATCATACTTTTGTTAAAATTATTTATTTTTTTTAGAGACAGAGAGAAAGTCAGAGAGAGGAATAGACAGGGACAGACAGACAGAAATGGAGAGACAAGAAGCATCAATCATTAGTTTTTCATTGTGCGTTGCTACTGCTTAGTTGTTCATTGATTGCTTTCTCATATGTGCCTTGACCATGGGCCTGTAGCAGACTGAGTAAACCCTTGCTAGAGCCAGCAACCTTGGGCTCAAGCTGGTGAGCTGTTGCTCAAACCAGATGAGCCCATGCTCAAGCTGGCGACCTCGAATACTCAATCCTGGGTCCTTCTGCATCCCAGTCCAATGCTTTATCAATAGCACCACCACCTGGTAAGGCAAAAAAAATTTTTTAAATACTAATATACTGAGTTATTCAGCAGTGAAGAGACTCTGGAATTCTAAAGGAGATGCCAAAACCCTGTTTTTTTTATTTAATCAGCCTAATATGCTGCTTTTGTCTTTTCCAAGAATTTATATAAACAAAAATAGGGCTCTGAAGCCCCTCAGCAAAGTCTTCTAAGCATGGCTCTTAAGGTCTATAATGACCAAGATAGAAACAGAAAAGGCAAATAGAGCCCAAAAGAGATCAGAAAAATACTAGCTCTTGGCATATACCCTTAAAAGCTCCAGAGCCTCTTGGGGGCTTAATAGAATTCCCTCAGGGCCCTGCTTCAAGAGTGGGGAAAAAAAGTCATTGAGCTGAGGCCTGCCAAGCTTCTCAGCCCTACTGGGGGACATGTCTTTGCTGTGAAAAAAAAAGGGACACAAGAAGGTAAGCTGCCCCCTTGCTCCATGGAGGGAAGGTTCAGTCTTTTACAGCCCTTTCCAGCTTTCTGTGACCTGACCTTACCCAGGTTGCTGGGACTTGCCACTGAAAGCTAAAATGTGCTTAAGGCCATTGGCCTCATCTTACGACACTGTTTATGAGCCTAATGTATTTCTTACAAGTAGCAGTTAAAACTAATCTCATTTCTTGTAAACATGAAGGCCATTTACTATGCCTTGTCTGAATATTTGAGTTTTATTTATCTTTGGAAGATCTTTACTGGGGTAATGACAGTCTGATTTTTGTTGCTTTATTTAATGTATAATGTCTCCTTTATTTCTCTTGTCTCAATGCCCCATGCCTATTTTAGGCTGGGACCTGCTTCTAATTCCAGCTAGAAACATTGATCATTAGGACTTAGACTCTAACTCTAAAGTGTAGAATGTAACCACAACTCCAATGCCCCAATGCCTTGTGGACTTTTCCTGAATGTGTGTAACTCCTGCTCTTTAGGACATTTCTCAGACTAAAATAGAAATTAGATTACATTTGTAAATAATATAAAACAACAATAATGTCAAAATAGACTTAGTAAAATTATGTTAACATATTAAGAACATTTATGACTATAAAAATTTTATTTTAAATCTTGTTATATTAACTAAAATTTTATTTTCATTTAATAATCTAATAGACTTTAGTCACTTTATTGTATTAAAACACTTGTTATAATATTTGTTAACATTAGCTATTTGAATTTTATTATTAATTGTATATTCTTCCAGTCTGCCTCAAAATTGGAACATAGTAATTCAAATGAATAGATGCCATCCAAAACCAGTGGAGTTTTAGGACCCTTATTGTCAAAGGTATATTCAAAACCAATTACAAAAAAATTTAAGAACAATAAAGAAAGGAATTTTCTTAAGTACCCAAAGGTTCAGGGCAAATAAATTACATAAATCAAATAGTAAAAAAAACATAACTACCCCTTAAGAACTTGCAGGATTTACAGGTTACTAAGCAAACTGTTCAAAAGACTGTTGAGGAGACACTTCCAGCATTACCAGGAGATCAAGTACAGCACCCAAGCACTTACATCCATGTAGATGGGTCCACACAGCTTGGTCCCGACCAATCCCACTGCTGCTAAGGTAGAAAAGTGGCATGCCTTACTCCAACCACAAACCAGAGGTTGGTTGGTCTAAGTACAATGAATGTATAAAAAAAACTCACTAAGGACTCCCTTTTTAATAAGACTTTGGGAAAAGGGAAACTAGGGTAAAAAAAAAGTCAACTCAATTGTCACTAAAGCTTAAAAAATTTTAAATTTAAAATTTTGTCTAAAAATAAATTATTATAAAAACCAATAGTTTTATATGTTACAAAAAATCATACAATCTATAAAAATTAATCAATATTTGTTTCTTTAATAAATTATATTGCTATTAATGCTGTCTGCTAAATATCTGTTACATGTTATAAGATAATATTCCTAAACAACAGCCTTATGCTGTTCAATAAATTAAGTCAAAGATTTGACTTAGAGAATAAAATCAGTGGGGATTCTTGTAAAATACCAAAAGCTACAAAATTAACATTAATATATTAGGAAGCTTAAAAACATTTCATTAATTTGGGCTAGGCATACAGAGAGATTTTGTAAATAATCTTTGTACTTATGTGATTAGCATAAAACCAAGATGGCTGATGGCATTGTGTTGTAAATGCAAAAGGGGAAGGAGACTTGGATTCTCTGACTTTCCACACCCCTATGGGGAAATTTGTAAATACCTAGATAGGTGCAGAATAAATAATAAACAAAATAAACCTTTCTTTATATTAATGGGCCATTTCCAGGCATTTGTCCCCATGAATACTACCTCTCCCCTCCTGAAATCATGTAGTTACTATATATATCTCTAAAGAAAAAAATAACAACTGAATACTAAAAATTATATAAATGTTTTTCAGTATGTATGATAAAATAACATTTTTACCATTGTGTTGCCTTGTAAAGGCTTCAGCTTCAGTGCTTTTTTTGGACCAATGGGAATTTTCCCTGAGGGCATGCTTGGCCAAGATTGCTGAGTTTCACATTCTCCACTAAGGGGTGGGGTTGAAGGTGAGTGAGCATTATTTGTGAACAGTGCATATAATGAACAAGTGCCCTGACACCAATGGTGCAGAGGACGTTCCCTCAGGACAACGCTGAGTAGCGTTGACCAGCCCAAAGATCAACGCTACTCAGATCTCAGACCTACTCTATATGGCACCACATAAAATGTAGAACACTAACAGCAGGTCAGTTGGAATCATAGAACACAAATGCTGACTCTCTTGATTTACCAACCCACGTAGAAGCAGACACCTGAGAAAAATAAAAAAACAATTTCAAACCATCTTCAAAAATGGCTGAATAGGATCTTAGCCTCAGATGATGCCCCAGAAAATCCAAGAGGCAAGGAACATCTCACAACTTGGACACTGAATCACTCTTTGATGAACCAGACTGGTCATATCAGGATCTCTACTTCTCCTCATGACTCAACTATACTCAATCTTTCACAACTGTTTCTGAATGTCACTAACAATTTTTCTTCCTATTTTTCTACAATCCAAGATTCTCCCTCTAGACTGATATTCTTTTGCTTTGGTAAAATTAAACACAGATACCTATCTAAAAATATACTACCTCTCAAAACAATTTTTAAGAGACCACAGAACACTGCTATCTACCATTTTCACAGAGCTTCAGTTCCTCTACAATATAAAGCAAACAACAAATAAACGTATATTCCCGAACCCTGATTCTCAGCCTAATTCAAAGTATATTACATTTCCTTTAAAATAAACAAACACCTTTTTACTTACCAATAGACATACGTAGCCTACTTCTTCTAACGGAACCTTCAGTACTTGATGCAAACTCTTATCTCTTCTTATACTATAAAGGTTTCTCTTTACATCATAGGAAATGTTTTCTTTGTAAAGTAACTGATGACACAACAGCTATGTGAGAAATAGAGGAACACCCTTACATCTTACTATATGCAAAAATCACTTTCTGTGGATGTTAACAGACATGCACAACTAATACAAAATGCTAGAGCCAAACACACCATAACACAGTGAGAAATAAAAAGAAATAGAAACAAAACCAAAATATATTTGGATACCATGCACTACATTGAAAGGGAAAAAGTGGTCCTACAAATTATGGACAGAAATTCCTTTCAATACATTCCAATAACCACAAATATATAACTTCAATGCAATACATAACAAACTAGAATAATAAAACTTGAACAATAAATCACAGACCTAAAATGGAAATGAGAAAAATCCATAATTATAGAAAGTGACTCAACACACCTCTCATTCAGGGATATGGACACCTCTCAAAACCAATGCAGCCCCCCACAAAAAAAATTAGTAAGGATATAAAGAAAAACCTCAAATTTAAAAATAAAATTCAAGATACATAACTATTCCACCATCTCAAACAATACATCTAACATGCTTTCCAAGAATGCTCATAACTTTTTAAAAACTGACCCTACTGAACAATAAACCACCTTCCTAGACATTTCACTTCACTTCAATTACATATGCTCTCTTTATGGCTCACCATACCATCCATCTAGAAACCTGTAAGTAATGGTAATAACAGCATTGTCATGTTTACATTTTTTTCAAAGACACATCTTTAAACACACACACACACACACACACACACACACACACCCTGACATTAAATCACTGGTAAAATTAAGAAATACTTTCAATGCAGAAATAAGAAAAGTGCTGCATTCCTATCATTCTGCTCTCCAGAAATTTTTTTTTTGTATTTTTCCGAAGCTGGAAATGGGGAGAGACAGTCAGACAGACTCCCGCATGCACCCGACCGGGATCCACCCAGCATGCCCACCAGGGGGAGATGCTTTGCCCACCAGGGGGCGATGCTCTGCCCCTCTGGAACGTTGCTCTGTTGGGACCAGAGCCACTCTAGCGCCTGGGGCAGAGGCCAAGGAGCCATCCCCAGAACCCAGGCCATCTTTGCTCCAATGGAGCCTCGCTGCGGGAGGGGAAGAGAGAGACAGAGAGGAAGGAGAGGAGTGGGGTGGAGAAGCAGATGGGTGCTTCTCCTGTGTGCCCTGAATGGGAATCAAACCCAGGACCCCTTGCATGCCAGGCCGATGCTCTACCACTGAGCCAACCGGCCAGGGCCTCTGCTCTCCAGAAATTTGATACCTATGTCAGGTTTCTGAACCAACCAAACCACAACCACAATAGTGCCATTGTGTATTATAAAGAGAATTGAGGGCTGAGTGTTATCCATAAGCACTGACTAGAAAAACCAGAAGCACATGAGCACCTATAATGAACAGCCCTTCACCCAGAACAAAGATGGACTCAGCTCAAAAGATCCACAGTGCTCAAAACACAGACCCTAATCTACATAGAACAACAAGAAGTCTAAACTAGAATACAAGCAGCAAGTCATTTCAAATCTTAATTCTGAAATACAATTTCTCTCTTTAAATATCTCCATAGATACTCAAAACCAAACCTGAACAACAACAAACACAAAACCTCCCATCTTGCCATAATTGCAATCGACTGCTCTGTGGTGACGAGAAGCCAAAACACTCAGGAGTCGAGGAACATCTCACGTAGTATGAGACTGAATCACTCAGGGACAGAACCAGACTATACATTTACCTTTACCATTGCTGCTTCTCTTCATTACACAGAAATCACTTTCATACCTGTGTATGATCACTTCCAATCCTTCATCTTCCTTCATTAGATTCCAGAATTTACCCTCTAAAAAATTCCTCCTCAAAAATGAAGACTTTGACCATAGTGGATATTCCCCGAACACCCTACATGGAGCACGAGTAATGATTAACTATACTTAGGATGACTACCACAGCGTGCATCCCAGACCTACACTCATTTCAAATGCTATGATGGATGGTACTATTTTACTGACTGATCAGTATTTTAACTCAGAAAACTATTTTTTGCCAACTCCTGGCATGATCTCACTTCAACTCTTACCTTTCAAACTCTGACAACTTTCACATGACAACTTTCAATCTACTGATCATGAAAACTCCATATTAGCTTATGTACCTGCATGACTCAGGACACTCACCTAACATTTATTACAAACAAAAAATTTTACTACACTGGAGGAGAAATAACAGTCAAACATAAATACTCCACTTATACAAAAACTCTCTTGAGTGAATAATATATTTCTTCAGACCTGATTAATTATAAAACAGGTAAAATGCCTGGGAATCTGCTTCACAAGAACAGTGATGATCTATACTAATGAAATTATAAAATGCTACCCAAAGACACACAGTATTTTCATGCTCTTTAATAATAGCTACATGATAGTAATAATAATATTAATATTAATGATAACAATAATTAGCCTGACCTTGGGTGGCACAGTTAATGAAGCGTGGACCTGGAATGCTGGCGTCGCCTTGGAAACAGCAGACTTGCCTGATCAAAGCACATCCTGGGCAACTACAGCGGATGAATGTTTCTCCGCTCCTCTCTCTCCTCTCTCTAAAATCAGTAATTAAAATCTTTTTAGAAAAAGAATTCCATTGTTTTCTCAACACTGTCTACATTAAAATAGAAAAGTGCTCCCACTGGAAGTGCTCACTTACACGGAGTGGAACGTGTGCCCCACAAGCTGTCCGGAGATTCTTCTCTGCTCCTTCCACCCAGTTACATCTCCTCCCCCAATCCCTCCCTCGTGTCCCCTCCATCCCTCCTGACATCCCCGGGGTCTCGGATCCTCTCACCTGTACACTTCTGACACTGAGAGAATGGCCCCTGCCTGGCAGCACCTGGCCTCACATCCACTGACATCCTCCCTCTTCCTCTGCAAAGTATCAACCTCGGGTCTGGGCCCCATTTCCCTCCTGTCCAACCCAGTACCTTTCTCTTGAACCCACTTCTCAGCTCTGGCTGGTCAGCCTCTGGGGGAAGGGCCCCACCGCTCACACCTGACTTTAGTTTTTTCTGCCTCATTCACATGAAAAACACTCAGGAACCAGGGACACTCGTCCACGTTTACCTTAGCAAAATAAATTCATTTACACTTCATAAAATTTAAAACTACAATAGAAAAGACACCTTTTCAAAATCATAACTGGTACCACCACAAGGAGACATTGTGAAATGCAAAAACCCTCAGGGAACACGCAGATTCCAAGGGAAACAGTGGGAAAATTTCTATGGGGGGGGGAATAAAGGTTGACGGGCTTTCTATGAAAAATATTACTGTAATTAATAAATAGAAATAGGACAATTGCCGCTTCGGGTAAACCTACTCTGGAACCCACCTGTGTTATGCGAATGTCATACAAATGGACATTATACAACACTTTGTAAGGCAGAGGGCAAAACCCATGACTGCAAAGACCAGCGCTTCCTACCGCTGAGGTGGATGGACATGGGAGTTCCTGCTTTCCATGCACTGCACACAAACTCGGAAACAAAAGCTCCCAATGACACACAGCAGAACTGCAAGAAAAAACAGAAAAATTTATCATCGAAATAGATGAATCACACCTCTCTCCTTCAGAGACAAGAGGAACCCCCCCATCTCCTTCAAAATTATCTGTAAGGAGAAAAAACAACGTGAACGCAAAGTGGATTCCTCCTTCGTAGGGGACCCGCTCTGCTGAACCTTCTCTGCGCACCTGCACTAAGGTGTCATTCCCCGAGATGCCCGCACGAGGGCGCCAGGCCATGGTGCGGACGACGGCTGTAAAGGCGACTGCGTTCTCCTTCACACCTTTGGTG
The DNA here is from genome assembly GCF_036850765.1 of Saccopteryx bilineata. Taxonomy (NCBI): domain Eukaryota; kingdom Metazoa; phylum Chordata; class Mammalia; order Chiroptera; family Emballonuridae; genus Saccopteryx; species Saccopteryx bilineata. The sequence continues at coordinate 37,624 of NW_027095463.1, read as the reverse complement.
ACACATAGAAACTATGTATCTTCCTCTCCTTATGGTTCCTTTAGAAATCCGCAACAAAAAGTAACTGCACAGTCCGTCTACTTGCAAGTTGTCAAATACTTTTAAATAAACCCCAAGACGAATAACAAGAGCACTTACAATATAATTGCAACTGAAACGTAATTAACACCGTGCACCAAAACGTACAGGAAATTCTAAGTCTCACCTGAACCCAAGAGCAAAGAAGAAAACCTGACGCTTTATCACTTTTTCACTTTTCTTCACCACCTACATGAGTAACTTCGTGCACCTCACCTTCACGCGGCCTGAACAATGGCAACACCTGGAGCCCGAGCCATGGTCCCCGGGCTCCTTTCTCACCGCGCCTCCGGACTGCACTGCGCCTGAGTTCCCCTGCTCGCTCCTCGCCTCTCCCCGCCTCTCGGGTCCTCCCCGTGCACCTCTGGCCTCCACACCCTTCATGGCCCTCATGTGTTCATTATCTTTCAGGGACACAGCCAGTTGCAAAGTGCCAGGACCAACCAGAATTGCAGACCTAAAGTTTAATGAACAAAAATTATAGATAGCCCTGGACAGTTCACGCAATGGATAAACTGTCTGCCCGGAGTATGGACAACCCAGGTTCCATTCTGGGTCAGGGCACAGGGAGAAAGGACCATCTGCTTCTCCCCCCACCTCTCTCCTCTTTCCTCTCCTCTCCCTCTTTCCTTTGCCCCCTCAGCAGTGGAGTGTGGTCCCAGCGCTGTCACCTCAGGATCTGAAAACAGCTCCGTACCGAGTTAGTTGCAATAATCACACAGGCAATTTACTACTCACAAATCCTTTTGGCATGCCTGGGTACAGCTTAAGGGGGCCCCGTCGGCGTGCTCCTCTTGGCTGGCTTTGGTCAGAGCTCAGAGTGGCATGAAGACAGTCCACATCAACGTTGGGGTCTGGGCGACTACTGCAGCAAGGGGCCCCTCGGCTTTAGTACCTTTTCTGGCCAATGCCTTCTAACAGGTGTCAATCTACAGGATTATCACTTCAAACCACCATTTCAGAGTTCCTCACAGGGAACTTCTTTTATGTTAATCTACTAAAATGTTTACATTAAACCACTTTTTAAGATGTTCTTATTTACATTAACTTACAAAGTTATGATACCAAGCCACTTATCTATGTATAAGTTCACACACACACTAACAGCCCTGCTGGAAAGTCAGTCTGTTTATCACATCTGCACCCACTATATTAATTAAATAAAATTATTTAATTTCTTTAATTATTTTAAATATTATTTTAATTACCTTTATATAGCTTTTATATTTTTGTTTTTTAAATATTTCTATATATTTAATTACTATAACATTATATTACTACAAGAGTTAACTTACAAAGTTATGACATCAAGCCAGTTCTTATCTATGTATAACTTTCTACACACACCAACTGGGCCCTGCTTGAAAGCCAGAGTCTGTTTATCACATCTACACACACTATATTAATTCCTATCCAGATGGCATGACTTCATTCAATTTCCTTATTTCTAATATTTTATCTTAATTAATTTCATATATCTTCTATATTTTTTTATATTTCTATATATTTAATTACTATAACATTATATTACTACAACAGATCTCCAATCCTGCAGAGGCTCTCAGTGTAACAATTTCTTTTTTATTTGTTTCTTTTTTTTTTTTAATAATTTATGGGCACTTTATTCAGATGGCTGGTGATCTGTGAGATGGGGTATATGTTTCCAGAGACATTTCAACCTTCTATCTTTTTTTTGTTTGTTTTGATTTGTTTTGTTTTGTTTGCATTTTTTTGTACTTTTCTGAAGCTGGAAACAGGGAGAGACAGTCAGACAGACTCCCGCATGCGCCCGACCGGGATCCACACGGCACGCCCACCAGGGGCGATGCTCTGCCCACTGGGGGCAATGCTCTGCCCCTCTGGGGTGTCGCTCTGCCGTGACCAGAGCCACTCTAGCACCTGGGGCAGAGGCCAAGGAGCCATCCCTAGCGCCTGGGCCATCTTTGCTCCAATGGAGCCTTGGCTGCGGGAGGGGAAGAGAGAGACAGATAGGAAGGAGGGGGTGGGGTGGAGAAGCAAATGGGCGCTTCTCCTATGTGCCCTGGCCGGGAATCGAACCCGGGTCCCCCGCACACCAGGCCGACGCTCTACCGCTGAGCCAACCGGCCAGGGCCGCATTTTTTTTATAAATAAATTTTTGTTTTACTGGGGTGAAATCAATAAATCAGGGTACATATATTCAAAGGAAAAATTCCAGGTTATCTTGTCATTTAGTTCTGTTGCATACCCATCACCCAAAGAGAGATCGTCCTCCGTCACCCTCTATCCAGCTTTCTCTGTACCCCTTCCCCTCCCCCTCTCCCTCATTCCCTCCCCCACCCCCCATAACCACCACACTCCTGTCCATGTCTCTTAGTCTTGCTTTTATGTCCCACCAATGTATGGAATCCTGCAGTACTTGTTTTTTTCTGATTCACTTATTTCACTCTGCATGTTACCAAGATTCCACCATTCTGCTGTAAGAGATCCGATGTCATTATTTCTTCTAGCTGACTAATATACCATGGTGTATATGTGCCCCATCTTCTTTATGCAGTCTTCTATTTTTTACAGTGATTAAAAGCCTTTAAGCAAAGTCTTGGCCAATACAGCAAGAATCCATAAAAGAGTAGTGACCTTAAGATGTTCACCAAGTCCAAGTTGGCCCCATCACCATGCCAAATTCCTGAAAAATGCAACCCAACCACAGTTCAGTCTCTTAGGAGCTGTCACAGGGAGCAGGAGTCCAGGAAAAGTCCACATCCAGGAAAAGTCCGCATGGCATTGGAATTGTTGTCACCATTCTATACTTTGCAGCTCATGTCCAAGTCCCAATGACTGCTGCTTCTAGAGGGTAATGATTTAGGTAGACTGGAAAAGCCATTTGCAGCATGTGTGGATATGGAGCTTCTGTTCTCCTCTGCCTGAAGAGATGAAAGCAGGTTGCTTTTCCCTGGAGCTCTGTGACTGTGTCATGGTAAAGAGAACCTTGGGATACACTAAGCTGGGTGGCAAGGGTAGATTCATAATAGAAGTTGGCAAAAGGGGGAAAGAGAGCTCTAAATTAGGAGTAGGTCCAAGTCTGATATATGAGTGGGGCATTGAGGTAGGAGGAATAAGGGAAACACTATATATATTAAACAAAGCAGCAGAAAATAGGACTATCAACACCCACAACAGAGATCTTTGAGGGAAGAATAAAAAACCTGACTATTCAGGCAAAACATAGTTAAGTGGCCCTTGTGCAAATGAGATCAGTTTACTGCTTCTTGGAAGAAATACCCTAGGCTCATCCACAGTGTCATAGATGGGGCTGATGGCCCTGGGCACCTTCAGCCTTCAGTGGCAAACCCCAGCATTCTTGGCAAGGTTAGGTCATAGGTGGCTGGAGCAGGGCTGGAAGAGACTGAACCCTCCCATAGAGGAGCGAGAAGGAAGCCTACCTTCCAGTGTCCCTGTTTCCTCACAGCAGAGGCATGTCAGTCTGGCAGACTTTAGCCCAATGTCTTTCCTTTCCACTATTGAAGCAGGACCCAGATGGCATCGTATGAGACCCCTTTGGGGTGTTGGAGCCTTTAAGGGCATATCCTAAAAGCTGGTAGTTCCCCTGATCTCTATTGGGCTTTTTCTGCCTCTAGGTATCTTAAAAGCCATGCTCAGAAGATCTCGCTGGGGGGTTTGAGGATCCCCATCTGCCTATATAAATCTTTTCCATATATCTGGAGCTATTTGGATAAAGACAAAACAGTGTTATTAGCTGGATCTAATAAAGAAGGTAGTAGTTTGCAGTTGAAAAAGATTTGGTGTCTCCTGTTCATCAGTATTCAAAAGAAATGTAAATTTTTTTTAAGTAAAAAGCATGATATGGTAGACCCGTAGGAATTCCAGGATATGACTACCCCCTTTTAAACTTTTTTTTAATTGACCTTAAAATGTTTGCTGAGTACACTTTAATAATACCTTAACTTTAAAGATTGTAAGCATGACAAAATACAGTAAATGCTTTTGCTCCATATGCAGGAGCATTTTCAGTTTAGCCAGTTTAGGAAATCCAATAATAGAACAATGCATACAGACAATGAGCTATAACATGCTTAGCAGCCTCTCCTGTTCTGACAGAGGTTACTATAGATCCGGAATATGTATCCACTGTAATGTGGACATATGACTGTTTGCCAAATGAAGGTATATGAGTAACATCCATCTGCCAAAGTTGTCCTGGTAGGGGTCCTTCAGGGTTAACTCCAAATGAAGGAGCAGTATAGGACCCCTTGGACAGGATTTCCCAATCTGCTGTGCTGCTTCCCGAGAAAGTTGAAACTGTTTACACTGGGCTTCAGCGTTCTGGTGATGAATAGTATGAAACTGACTTGCTCGGTCTGTCATGGTTGCTCCATATAATTTTCTTTTGGGTAGCTTGCTCAACAAGGGCATTCCTAGGCCCTGGCCAGTTTGCTCAAAGGTAGAGCCTTGGCCTGGTGTGCAGGGTTCCCAGGTTCGATTCCCAGTCAGAGCACACAGAAGAAGTGTCCATCTACATCTCCACCCCTTGCCCTCTCCTTCCTCTCTGTCTCTCTCTTCCCCTCCCGCAGCCAAGGCTCCACTGGATCAAAGCCACCCCGGGCACTAAGGATGGCCCCATGGCCTCTGCCTCAGTCACTAGAATGGCTCTGGTTACAACAGAGCAACACTCGAGATGGGCAGAGCATTCCTCCCTGGTAGGCATACCAGGTGGATCCTGGTCAGGAGCATGCGGGAGTCTGTCTGACTGCCTCTACATTTCCATCTTCAGAAAAATACAAAAAATAAATAATTAAAAGAAAAAATACAACAACAAAAAAAAGAGAGAAAAAAAGAAAAGAAAGAAAAAAAAGGGCATTCCCTTGTGCTAAAGCTCCAGGGAGCATGGAGTGAGTTTGAGTATGTCCTATGAAACATGGAGCTCTATGTTGACATATAAGTCTTTGAAGAAGGAGGAATTGCTGAAATAGTTCATCAGCATTTGTCCCTAAGACAGCAGTCTTTATAGTGGAAACACCATAAGTAAATATTTGCTGTCTGTCTATACATTAAAGGGGGAATATGGCAAATGCTGAAAAGCCCCTCCCCTCCACCAACCTCCTCCCTCTCTTCCCCCCACCCTGTAACCCCAGCACTGTTGTCCATGTCTCTGAGTCTCATCTTTATGTCCCACCTATGTATGGAATCATATGGTTCTTAGTTTTTTCTGATTTACTTCTTTCGCTCAGTATAATATTATAAAGGCCCATCCATGTTGTTGTAAAAGATCCTATGTCATCATTTCTTATGGCTGAGTAGTATTCCATAGTATATATATACCAAAGCTTTTTAATCCACTCGTCCTCTGATGGACACTTGGGCTGTTTCCAGATCTTTGCTATTGTGAACAATGTTGCTATAAACATGGGGGTGCATTTCTTCTTTTCATACAGTGCTATGGTGTTCTTAGGGTATATTCCTAACAGTGGTATAGCTGGGTCAAAAGGCAGTTTGATTTTTATTTTCTTGAAAAATCTCCATACTGTTTTCCACAGTGGCTGCACCAGTCTGCATTCCCACCAGCAGTGCAGGAGGGTTCCCTTTTCTCCACATCCTCGCCAGCACTTATTCTGTGTTGTTTTATTGATGAGCGCCATTCTGACTGGTGTGAGGTGATATCTCATTGTGGTTTTAATTTGCATTTCTCTAATCATTAGTGATGTTGAACATTTTTTCATATGCCTATTGGCCATCTGTGTGTCCTCTTTGGAGAAGTGTCTATTCATTTCTTTTGCCCATTTTTGGATTGGATTGTTTGTCTTCCTGGTATTAAGTTTTACAAGTTCTTTATAAATTTTGGTTATTAACCCCTTATCAGACGCAATGTCACATATATTCTCCCATTGTGTAGTTTGTCTTTTTATTCTGTTCTTATTGTCTTTAGCTGTGTAGAAGCTTTTTTAGTTTGTCCCATTTGTTTATCCTGTCTTTTATTTCACTTGCCTGTGGAGACAAATCAGCAAATATATTGCTGCGAGAGATGTCAGAGAGCTTACTGCCTATGCTTTCTTCTAAGATGCTTATGGTTTCACGGCTTACATTTAAGTCTTTTATCCATTTTGAGTTTATTTTTGTGAGTGGTGTAAGTTGGTGGTCTAGTTTCATTTTTTTGCAGGTAGCTGTCCAATTTTCCCAACACCATTTGTTGAACAGGCTGTCTTTACTCCATTGTATTTCCTTACCTCCTTTGTCAAATATCAGTTGTCCATAGAGCTGTGGGTTTATTTCTGGGTTCTCTGTTCTGTTCCATTGATCTATGTGCCTGTTCTTATGCCAGTACCATGCTGTTTTGAGTACAATGGCCCTATAATATAACTTGATATCCGGAAGTGTGATACCTCCTGCTTTATTCTTCCTTTTCCAGATTGCTGAGGCTATTCGTGTTCTCTTTTGGTTCCATATAAATTTTTGGAATATGTAATCTATATCTTTGAAGTAAGTCATTGGTATTTTAATCGGTATTGCATTAAATTTATAAATTGCTTTGGGTAGTATAGACATTTTAATGATGTTTATTCTTCCTAACCATGAGCATGGTATATGCCTCCACTTATTCATATCTTCCCTGATTTCTTTTATCAATGTTTTATAATTTTCCGAGTACAAGTCTTTAATCTCCTTGGTTAGATTTATTCCTAGGTACATTATTTTTTTGGTTGCAATGATAAAGGGGATTGATTCCTTGATTTCTCTTTCTGACAGTTCATTATTAGTGTATAAAAATGCCTCTGATTTCTGACTATTGATTTTATATCCTGCCACCTAGCCGAATTCATTTATCAGGTCTAGTAGTTTTTTGACTGAGACTTTAGGGTTTTCTATATACAATATCATATCATCTGCAAATAATGATAGTTTTACTTCTTCTTTTCCAATTTGGATGCCTTTTATTTCTTTTTCTTGTCTGATTGCTGTGGCTAGGACTTCCAGAACTATGTTGAATAAGAGTGGTGAAAGGGGGCACCACTGCCTTGTTCCTGATCTTAAGGGGATTGCTTTTAATTTTGCCCATTGAGTATGATGTTGGCTGTGGGTTTGTCATAGATGGCCTTTATCATGTTGAGGTATGTTCCCTGTATTCCCACTTTGCTGAGAGTTTTGATCATGAATGGGTGCTGGATTTTATCAAATGCTTTTTCTGCATCTATTGAAATTATCATATGGTTTTTCTCCTTTATTTTGTTTATGTGATGAATCACATTGATTGATTTGCGAATATTGTACCAGCCTTGCCTCCCAAGAATAAATCCCACTTGATCATGGTGTATGATTTTTTTTCATATATTGCTGGATCTGGTTTGCTAATATTTTGTTGAGGATTTTAGCATCTAAGTTCATCAGGGATATTGGCTTATAATTTTTTTTGTGTGTGTTGTCTTTGCCTGGTATTGGAATCAGAATTATGCTCGCCTCATAAAAGGAGTTTGGAAGTCTTCCTTCCTCTTGAATTTTTTGAAATAGCTTGAGAAGGATAGGAGTTAGTTCTTCTTTGAATATTTGGTAGAATTCACATGTGAAGCCATCAGGCCCAGGACTTTTCTTTTTTGGGAGTTTTTTGATAGCTGTTTCAATCTCATTTGTTGTAATTGGTCTTTTTAGGTTATCTGATTCTTCCAGATTGATTTTTGGAAGATTATATGATTCAAGGAATTTGTCCATTTCATCTAGGTTGTCTAGTTTTTTGGCATACAGTTCTTCATAGTATTTTCTTACAATATTTTGTATTTCTGTTGTGTCAGTTGTTATTTCTCCACTCTCGTTTCTAATTTTATTTATTTGAGTCCTCTCTCTTTTTTTCTTGGTGAGTCTTGTTAAAGGTTCATTGATCTTGTTTACCTTTTCAAATAACCAGCTCCTGGTTTCATTGATCTTCTGTATTGTTTCTTTAGCCTCTATGTCATTTATTTCTGTTCTGATCTTTATTATTTTCTTCCTTCTACTAGCTCTGAGCTTTACTTGTTGTTCTTTTTCTAGTTCTTTTAGATGCAAGGTTAAGTTGTTTATTTGAGCTTTTTTTAGCTTCTTGAGGTATGCCTGTAATGCTAAAAAACTTTCCTCTCAGGACTGCTTTTGCTGTGTTCCATAAATTTTGAGTTGATGTATGCTCATTATCATTTGTTTCTAGGAATTTTTAAATTTCTTCTTTGATCTCAATGTTAACCCATTCATTATTTAATAACATGCTATTTAGTTTCCAAGTGTTTGAATGTTTTTCAATTTTTTTATTGTGGTTGATTTCTAATTTAATGCCATTGTGATCAGAGAAAGTGCTCAATATGATTTCAATCTTCTTAAATTTGTTAAGACCACTTTTGTGCCCTAACATGTGGTCTATTCTAGAGAATGTACCATGAGCACTTGAATAGAATGTATATTCTGCTGTTTTAGGGTGAAAGGTTCTGAAGATATCTATTAAATCGAGTTGATCTTATATGTCCTTTAAGTCTGCTATTTCTTTGTTAATTTTCTTTCTTGAGGATCTATCTAATGATGTTAATGGGGTATTGAAATCCCCTACTATTATAGTATTGCTGTTGATCTCACCCTTTAAATCCATCAAAGTTTTCTTTATATATTTAGGTGCTCCTATATTAGGTGCATAGATATTTATAATGGTTATATCTTCCTTTTGGATTACTCCCTTTATCATTATGTAGTGACCTTCTTTATCTCTAACTATGGTCTTTGTTTTAAAGTCCATTTTGTCTGATATAAGTATTGCTACCCCAGCTTTTTTTTCATTTCCATTTGCATGAAATATTTTTTTCCATCCTTTTTTCTTCAGTCTGTGTGCATCTTTTGATTTAAGGTGTGTCTCTTGTAGACAGCATATGTATGGGTCCTGCTTTCTTATCCACACCGCTACCCTATGTCTCTTGATCGGATCATTTAATCCATTAACATTTAAGGTTATTACTGATATGTAATTGTTTATTGCCATTTTATTCTTTAAAACTGTATTCCTCTTTTGCTATATTCTTTTTTTCCTTTGATCTGTTTACAACAGGTCCCTTAGCATTTCTTGCAGCCTTGGTTTGGTTGCAGTGAATTCCTTAAGGTTTTTTTTTTTTTTTTTTTTGTCTGTAAAGCTTTTTATTTCTCCTTCAATTTTAAATGATAGCCTTGCTGGATAAAGTAGTCTTGGTTGTAGGTTCTTGTTCTGCATTACTTTGAATATTTCTTGCCATTCCCTTCTGGCCTCAAGTGTTTCTGTTGAGAAGTCAGAAGTCATCCTTATGGGGGCTCCTTTGTAGGTGATAGTCTTTTTTTCTCTAGCAGCTTTTAATATTTTCTCTATATCATTTAGCTTTGGTATTTTAATTATGATGTGTCTTGGTGTTGGTTTCTTTGGGTTTCTTCTTAATGGAGTTCTCTGTACTTCCTGAACATGTGAAATGTTTTCCTGCCTTAATTGGGGGAAGTTTTTTGCTATGATATGTTTGAACAAAGTCTCTATCCCTTGTTCTTTCTCTTCTTCTTCAGGAACCCCTATGATGTGGATGTTATTTCTCTTCATGTTGGCACAGAGCTCTCTTAGAGTTTCCTCAGACATTTTGAGTATCTTTTCTTTTTTCTGCTCTGCTTCCATGCCTTTATTTATTGTGTCCTCTAACTCGCTGATTCGATTCTCTGCTTCATCCATCCTGCTTTTAATTCCTTCCATTGTATTCTTTATTTCAGATATTGTATTTGTCATTTCTGACTGATTCTTTTTTATTATTTCAATGTCCTTTTTTATATTTGTTATCTCTTTATTTAGGTTTTCATAATGGCCATCTATGGTTGTTCTAATATCTTTGAGCATCCTAACAATCGTTATTTTAAACTCTGCATCTGGTAATTTGGTTATATCTGATTCACTTAAGTCCTTTTCTGGGGATTTCTCTTGGTTTATTTGTGTTGTATTTTTCTGCCTCGACATTTTCTCTTCACGGGAGTGGCTGTGATCATGCGCTTGGGTGCACAAGCGTTAGTGGCCTTGGCCTTTGCCCCGCCCCCATGTGTGACGTTATGCTCGGTCCTGAGGGCACTGGCAAGCACCTTTGCTCAGCTGCGGGTCTCTGCCTGTTTCCGGGCTTTCGCCCTGCCCTTGCAGGAAGAGCCCACTCAAGGAACGGCTGCTAGCCTTGGCTCTACCGCTGGGCAGGACTGCGTGCCCAAGCTCAGCTCAGTAGCAGAACTCCGCCTCTTCTGGGCTTTTGGCTCCACCCCTGTGGGAGGAGCCGGCTACCAAGTGAGACCACAAGCCTGGGTTGCACGGGCGGGGCAAGGCTGTGCTACTGCGCCCTTGCTCAGGGGCTGGTCTCCACCCTATCTGGGGTTCCCGCCCTTTTCATGCAGGCTGGATTACAGGCTGCCAGCAGCTGAGCTTGACCGCTTTTGCACGCCCCCTTCTCCCCAGCCGGGCAAGATTGAGCTCACACCTGAGCCCAGTGGTGGCCAGCTGGCTTCCGCCCCTGCCAGCAGAACCACACTTTTGTCTCCCACTTCCGCCCGCCCTGCAGCAAACTCTCAGCTGAGTGGTTGGGGGCGTTTCAGCTCGGACCCTAAGACTCACTACTGTAGACCTAAAAGCTCCCTCCTTCTATGCGACTTTGCTCTGAGTGCCACGGGGAGCTTGATTGGCTGCTCTCCTGCTTCCCTTTGCTGGTATTGCTGTTTCCAGGGGAAATATTCACTTCAGCTTTGGGGAGTGACTCGTCTCAGGGGTTAGGGTGGCTATCTCCCAAAATGTTTCTCCCTGTGCCTCCTAGATTACACTCTCTTCCTGTTACTCTGGTCCTCTCCTCTCTCCCCATCCCCAGGAGCCCTAGGTGAGTGGTTGTGAGAGAGATGTTCTGTGCAGACCCTTTAAGAAGGATCCTGGGTCTGAGAAATCAGACTCTTTCTCCCAAACAGTATCCTGACTTGTTTCCAGCTAAATACTGTCCTTACACCTTTTCTGGGCTCTGGGGCTGCAGGCTGGGGCTTTGTTCCTGGGGCTCAGGACCCTTCCCCTCTGCTAAACTCACTTCCCACCACACAAGTCTCTCCTGGCTGCAGTTCACTCTGGGGAGCTGGGCAACCCACTTTGCATTTCTGCTTTTCCTACCAGTCTCGGTGTGGCTTCTTCAGTGTTCCTTGGTTGAAGAGTCCTCTTAGTTTCTCCTATTTGTTTCTTTATTAAAAAAAACATTTTGGAGAGTATAGAGAAAAATAGAGACAGAGAGAGAAGGGGGGAAGAGCAGAAACCATCAACTCTTATATGTGTTTTGACCAGGCAAACCCAGTCTTTTTATTTTAATTATTTTTTGTTTGTACGTTTTATTTATTTTGGAGGGTAGAGAGAAAGGTAATTTTTTTAATGCATGTGAAATAAAAGAAAGGAGGGAAGATTCCATGAAATTCTGAGAGCCAGAGCCAGACAGGATGAGGAAGTAGGAAAGAGTTTGTCCTCTCACCGTTTTGCAGGAGGGAACTGTCAGGTGGCAGGTCAAAAGTATGATGCTACCGATGCACAGAGTGGCCAGGCACAGCTCAGTGATGGCAAAAAGAAGCCTTTGGTAAAGAAGTGATGTGCCAAGGGTGTGAGTTCCGACCTCGACCTGTTCAATTCATGAATTTCTATTGGATCAGGAGGAGGTCCCATTCCATTGAACACTTTCTTATCCACACTGTCTTCCTCCGCCTGGAGTCTGTTTAAATACAAATTCATTTTCAGTGGGGCTACTTGTTTTAGAGTGCTATGTGAGTATTGATCAGAAATGCATTGTGGTTTTGTTGGTTTATGGAATAGAAATGTTTCATTAGGTACATGGTGAGTAAAGATGTTCTTTCCATTTCTGGCTTGTGTTTTTATTATGTAAATAGATTTTTTTAAATAGTTGATTTTAATTTTATAAAGTCCCTGTTTTTTTTTTTATTTCAATGGGTCCCTGAAACCTAGAAGAACGAAGAGGGGCAAGGCGGGTCCCCGATGCCTGAGGCACGAGGAAAAAGGCGGGAGGCAGCGGCGGGGAGAAGAATGGTGCAGGGCGGGCTCAGTACTGCGCAGTTGGGAACCCCGGTGGGAAGGGGTGTGGGGACCACCACCCGGGATCTGAGTGAGGCGGTCGCCGAGGCTGCAGTGCAGTGAGGTGCATTCGATGTGCTAACGTAGGTTCTGAAGGAAATTGAGAAAGTGGGGGAACATCAGGTTTTCTTTCTTGCTCATCTGTGCAGGGAAGACTGTGTATCGTGTGCAGTGTTTGTATTACGTTTCAGTTCCAATGGCATTGTAACCGCCAGTTTAATTTATTTTGTGTGTTATTGAGAACTGCATTTGATAACTTGTAGCGAGAAAAGCTCTGTAGTTAATTTTTTCTTGCGAATTTCTAGAATAACGACCAGGAGGGGAAGATACACCGTTTCTATGTGTTACCTCTGTGTCTAGTCTAATGCGGTTCTTCTCAAATATGCCGTCAGCGCGATATCCTGGCGCCCTCGTGTGGGCATCCCGGGAATGACATCGTAGCGCAAGTGCGCTGTAGAGCGAATCCCCTACCAAGGAAGAATCCACATAAGGCAGAGGTAGTCAACCTTTTTATACCTACCACCCACTTTTGTATCTCTGTTAGAATAAAATTTTCTAACCTCCCACCGGTTCCACAGTAATGGTGATTTATAAAGTAGGGAAGTAACTTTACTTTATAAAATTTATAAAGCAGAGTTAAAACAAGTTAAAGCAGATAATAATAATTACTTACCAAGTACTTTATGTCAGATTTTTGCTAAGTTTGACAGAATAAATCTTTATAAAACAACTTACTACCTCCCATAATGAAAGCTGGAATGCCCACTAGTGGGCGGAAGGGACCAGGTTGACTACCACTGACGTAAGGTTTGTTCTGTCCTTACTGATTTTTTTGAAGCAGGGTGTCTATCATTTTTGAAGGAGTGACAGTTGTCTCTGAATGAGAGATGTGTTGAATATATTTCATTGACAGTTTTTCTTCTTTTTTTGTAACTATGATGTAAGTGGGAGTTTGTGTTATGAAGTTTATATTAAGTACAGGAAAAGTTGGAATCACCGAGTGAATAAAGTTTATTGATAGGAAGCACTACTCTTTGCAGTGATAATTTTTGCCCTAAGTCTTAATAACAGTTGTATAATATCTATTTGTATAAGGTTTGCCTAATACAGGAGGGTTCCACAATAAGTTTTTGCTGTGACTGTGAGAAGGAATTAATTGTTGTATTTATATTTATTAATTCTTGTAGTATTTTCCTTGGAATGACCATCACCCTTTATTCACCCAAACGCGTAGATTTTCTACTATTTCCCTTGCAATCATTGTGTCCCTTTAGGGTTATTGCATTTCAGAATGTCTCCTATGTTGTGGTTCCTGTTTATATTCTCTAAAGAAGGTGTTTTCAATGGCAATTTTTAGTTTTATGAAGTGACTATTTTGCTGATGTAAACCAGAACGAGTGTACCAGGTTCAATGCTGTTTTTATGTAAATAAACCATTGAAAACTAAAGTTGTGTGTGAGCTACTGGACCAGTCCCAACGCCTAAGGCAGTATCAGCAGGGCGTAGATGAGAGGCAGGGCTAGGCTGAGGGAAATTGGGCTGGAGATGAGGTGCAGCGGAAGAGGCAGCAAGGCCGTGGACGTGAGGTGCGAGGCTTCCGGGCAGGGGCCTCAGTTCACTGGTCGGGAGGTGCAGAGCTCGGATAAACGTGAGTGTATCCCCGGGGCCGGGGATAACGGGGTGGGGGGACAGTACAGAGAGGATGCGAACGAGTGAGAGGTTCAGGGAGGAGGTGCAGCTTGGCCGTCAGGAGAGAAGAGCTCCTGGACTGTTTGTAGGGAATACACTTCTGCTCCCGTGTAAGATCAGCAGAATGACCTGCTGTTTGTATTGTATGTCATTCTTCATCCTGTTTCTTGTGGGGTAGGGTTTGGCTTCTGAGTACTAGTGAGCTTTGGGGCAGGATCATTGTGTGTCCTGGGGAATGTCCTGTGCATTGTAGGTGCTTGTGAGGAGCTGTTCCTTCTATTCACTGCCTGGAATGAACATCCAGCCGGATCCCCGTGCTCTTGATAATATTAATCGGCTCCATGTTGGCTGAATATGTCCCCAGGGCATATTCACCTTGGTCAGAAAGCACAGCCCTGGAAGCTTTAAGCAATCTGGCCTTCAAAGTATCTTTCCATCATCGTTCCTTTGAAATTATTTTATAAGGCTGTCATTAATTAAATTTAGTATTTTTTAATTTAATGTTTATTTATTTGATAACATGTTTATGTAATGATAATGTTGATCAAATAAGTTTGTAAATATAATGTACATGTTTGCTCGCTTATAGTTTGTATTGGGTGTGGGGGAGAGGCTGTAAGTGAGGAGCCACTGAGCCATTTCACCCGCAGGTGTTGTAAAGTACCAAAGGCTACAGAATTAATATTTTAGGAGGCTTGGAGAACATTTTATTAATTTGGATTAAGGTGTGCAGAGAAATTGTGAGAATAGTCTCTGTACTGTGTGATTGGCATAACCAGGATGGCCCTTGGCATTGTATTGTAAATGCAAGGGGAGGAAAACATAGATTTCCAGACATTGCAGCACAGACATTCCACCACGCCTGTGGGGAAAGGGGTGAATGGCTAGCAAGAAAAGAAAAGCAAAAATAAACCTTTTTCTTATAGCAATGAGTCATTTGCAGGCATTTGTCCCCACCAAAACTACCTCTCCTATGTAAATGAGTGTGTGACTCTGGACAGAGAGATAGCAGATAAACACTAGATAATATAGGAATGCCTTTAATATGTAAAGAGACATCTTTCTACCATTGTGTTGGCTTGTAAATTTGTTTTCTCCAAAATGATGTATGGTTTGCAAATTGAATGTGGTCCTATCATGTTAAAGGACATATGACTATAACCAATAGCGGTAAGGGGCTCCTAATTGCAATTTTTGCTTCTGTACTTCCCACTTACAAAACTATAAAAACTAAGTAGAACAAAGGGCCGGCGCGCTCTCCGTCAGATTTCTGTCGGAGTTCCCGCCGCTTGGCCAAGCGAGACAATAAAGCTTTGATGTGTAAACGACGGACCTTGCTCCTGTCTTCCATATTTCGGGTCCCTCCGAATTTGGATTAACAGTAAGTAGGCTGGGTCATTACAGCTCTAAGTTTAGTTTTAAGACTAAGCTTTTCCCCACACCTTTGACTGATTGCATGATGTGTGGTGGTGCACTCTTATGAGGAATTCCATTATGCCTCAAATAAGTGACTTTGTATCAGAGAGTTTTTTGTTTGTATACTGGATTAAAGGTTTTGGATTTCTACACTGTAAAGTGGGGAAGACCGGGAGCTTGTTCTCTCTCTGGGTTCTTGAGATTAGCATATGAGGAGAGAGCATAGAGGAGAGAGCAAAAAAAAGGCCACGTGGAGGAGGCCAAGAGAAGCAGCCAAGATGGTGGAGCACTGAGTGAGAAGCCAGTTTGTGCAGTTTGTGCAGGGAGAAAGAAGGAGATGGGGAACAGAGGTGAGTATGTCTGGTGAGCTAGAAACCTTTGATTTTAGAAAACTGGGATAAGTCAGTAGCTTTGTGAGCACTGAATGAGTGGGTTTTGGAGCCCAGTGTGTGTTTTTATTTGCCTGCTGGGTGCAAGTTAGGATTAAAAATGATGGCCCACCAGTTTATGGCTCCATTGTTTCATTACCGTCTGTCCGAATCTAATGTAAACCTGCATGGGTCAGGTGCCTACTGGCCACACAGATAATTTTTCTACAGGGTTCTAGATGGAGGGTTAGAAGAGCTCTAAAGAAAATAATGTTATAAAGTACCATACCCCAGATTCTGAAAGGCACTGTATCTCACTCCATTGGGTTTACGTAGAGACACCCAGTCCAGATGAATTTTGAAGAATTTTATTGAAGGAGATTTGTTAAATATGCTGGCCACATATGGCTGACTTGGGGCATAGCAGTCTCAAATCATGTGCCTTGAGTACATAGAGGCTGGTTATATACCCTTTGACCATATACAGGTTGGGGAGCATGAGAGCATGACACAATCATTAACAAGATTTACATTACATTAACAAGATCAACATGAAAACTTTCAAGGTAATACAATGAAAGACATTCACAAATCATTTTAGTGTCTGTCTCTCCTCCTTTGCCTAGAGGTACATGTCACTCTCAGGATTCCAGGAAGGGAGGGAGAGCTAAAAACCAGTGTAGGCTGGTATGTAAATTTTGTCTCTCATTGAAAGCAAAAGGGAGTTCCTCAGATAACCTTAATTCAGGGGTCCCCAAACTATGGCCTGCGGGCCCATATGCAACCCCCTGAGGCCATTTATCCACCCCCACCGCACTTCCAGAAAGGTCACCTCTTTCATTGTGGTCAGTGAGAGGAGCATAGTTCCCACTGAAATATTGGTCAGTTTGTTGATCTAAATTTACTTGTTCTTTATTTTAAATATTGTATTTTTTCCCGTTTTGCTTTTTTACTTTAAAATAAGATATGTGCAGCATGCATAGGGATTTGTTCATAGTTTTTTTTATACTCTGGCTCTCCAACAGTCTGAGGGACAGTGAACTGTCCCCCTGTGTAAAAAGTTTGGGGACTGTTGGTCGGATAAAATGTATTATGCTCACTTTGTTAAAGATGACGTTGCCCACGTGGAGGCTGTTGCCCAGGTGATATTAATGTGTGTTGGGGGCAGGCAGGATCATTGTAGCCTGAGGCTTGGTTTTGGGATTAAGCCTTTCCCACCCTTTTTGATGTGGGGCGGTACAATCCAATCATGCCTCAGAGAAGTGACTTTGTATTAGAGACTTCCTTATTTTGTATATTGGATTAAAGGTTTGGATTTCTACACTATAAAATAGGGGTGGAACAGGAGCTTGCTCTTGGTTCCTGAGATTATCATTAGAAGAGAGAGCAGAACAGAGCAGAGAAAGGCCACGTGGAGGAGGCCAGGAGAAGCAGCCAAGATGGCGGAGTGCTGAGTGAGATGCCAGTTTGTGTAGAGTTTGTATCTGGGATAAGGAAGGAGATGGGGAACTGAGGAGAATAAGGCTGGTGAGCTAGAAACCTTTGATTCTAGGAACCTTGGATAAGTCAGTGGCTTTGTGAGCACTGAATGTGATTGGGTTTTGGAGCCCAGTGTGTATTTTTTACTTGCCCGCCGAGTGCAAGCTAGGATTAAAGAATATGGCCCACCAGTTTGTGACTCCGTTGTTTCTTTACCGACTGTCCGAATCCAATGCGAACCTGCATAGGCCAGAAGGCTGCTGTGATAGTTGCCCTGGCCATGGCCGTGCCTCCTGGTTTTACATTTGGTGTAGTCTGTGGCAGGATTCGATACAGATCATCAAGGAGACTTTGAGTGGTGGAGTAGAGGACTGGCTAGTGTTAGGGTTCCCTATGGCTGTCCTTTTGGGGATCGTAGGCTGGCTGACTTTTACAGCCATGCGTAAGGAAACTGAGAGCTCTGTGGAAGAGGCTGCCTGGGACCTGCAAACTGAGCAGCGGAAGGAGCTGGAGCAAACGCAGGAGAAACCAATGCTGACCCTGGATCTGGAGGAAGCGCTGGAGGAGGAGGCCGACCAGGTTTGCGAGATTCGACTGGACATGGAGCAAATGCTGGAGGATTCAGAGGTTCGTGAGTTGCAGCTTGCCCTAGATGCTGCAGATAGCCAGCAGCGGCAGGAGGCCGGGACTGAGGCTGAGGCTGAAGCTGAGGCCAGGGCTAAGGCTGAGGCTGAGGCCGGGTCCGGAGTTGCAACGTCTGCGGAGCAGAAGGTGGCGGCAGCCCAGGGCTTGAGCCTGGCAGCGGGAGTTGGTGTTTTCAGTTCCTCTTTGGAGGATGAGGAGAATCGGGCTGGAGTTGCAATCCGCAGTCTTCATAAAATGAGAGCCCAGCTGGAAGGAGCACCTACTATGGCCCCGGTAGGTCTGTGATTTGGGAACATAGGGCTGGACATGCTTTCCGGAGCAGAGATGGAAATGCTGACTGCCATTGCCATGTGCCCCTCTTTGGGACAGTGTAAGACCTGCCAGGATGGCAGGAATGAGGGGGGTGGCTGATGACCCATGTGTGTGGACTGATTTCCTGGACTACGACAGGAGTGGGCATTGGCTCCTTTGTTGGATGGACTTATGGATTACGGATTTTGGACAATGTGAAATACCCTGATGGGGGTGGGGGGTGGCTTTGCTGTAAGCACTCCGCTGCCCTGGGAAGCTTTTCCCATGGCTAGGAAGAAGGCCGAGGACATTTTGCACTTTTGGCAAAGTGCTCAGATATTGGTGAAGTGTACCTTTGTGATTGTTGAAACTGTATTATTTATGCTGTTGTAATTTGTGTAACATGCTAATTTCCTTGCACAGGAATGCCGGTGATGTAAATTGTGGGTAGTAAAGTGAGCATAGGGGTGGATTGTTGGGCGGATAAAATGTATTATGCTCACTTTGTTAAAGATGACATTACCCAAGTGGAGGCTGTTGCCCAGGTGATATTAATGTGTGTTGGGGGCAGGCAGGATTGTTGTAGCCTGAGGCTTGGTTTTGGGATTAAGCCTTTCTCACCCTTTTTGATGTGGGGTGGTACAATCCAATCATGCCTCAGAGAAGTGACTTTGTATTAGAGACTTCCTTATTTTGTATATTGGATTAAAGGTTTGGATTTCTACACTATAAAATAGGGGTGGAACAGGAGCTTGCTCTTGGTTCCTGAGATTATCATTAGAAGAGAGAGCAGAGGAGAGCAGAGAAAAGCCATGTGGAGGAGGTCAGGAGAAGTAGCCAAGATGGCAGAGTGCTGAGTGAGATGCCAGTTTGTGTAGAGTTTGTATCTGGGATAAGGAAGGAGATGGGGAACTGAGGAGAATAAGGCTGGTGAGCTAGAAACCTTTGATTCTAGGAAACTCGGATAAGTCAGTGGCTTTGTGAGCACTGAATGTGATTGGGTTTTGGAGCCCAGTGTGTATTTTTACTTGCCCGCTGGGTGCAAGCTAGGATTAAAGAATATGGCCCACCAGTTTGTGGCTCCGTTGTTTCTTTACCGACTGTCCGAATCCAATGCGAACCTGCATAGGCCAGAAGGCTGCTGTGATAGTTGCCCTGGCCGTGGCCCTGGCTTCTGGCTTTACAGGGACCCCTGTCCTAATCCTTTCAGAGAACTTAAAACCAAATGACCTTAGTCACCTGTGTAAGTCAGGAGACTTCTATATTCTTTTTTCTCCATTTTTCAAAGAAAGGACAGGACAGAAAGCCTGACTTTTTCCCTTTAAAATGGCATTGTCAATACTAAGTTTTACAGTTCTCTGGTACCTTACTACAGTTCATGGCACTTTTTTTAGTTCATTGAAATATGTAGGAAGGTGGTTTTACATCTAATAGGGTCAGTTTTTAAAAATGGCAAGCATTCTTGTAAGCTTGGTAGATATGACTATTTGGAGTATTGTGGAGTAGTTATGTTTATGGAATGTTATTTGACAGTTTGGTTATTTTTTAAAATGTTCTTACATATTTTTTGGTTGCAGGCATCAGTTTTGAAAGCTGTGCTCCATTGCTGATTGAGATGGGTGTGTTCAATTACCATTATAGTTATGTATGTTTCTGTTTTCTCTTTTAGGTGTGGTGTATTATTTGAGTTTGTTACGAATTGCATGTGAATGTAGATATTCCTGGTCTACTGAACCTAGTAAAAGGATTTTGTGTATTTATGTGACCAGGTTTTGCCTTAAAATCTACTGTATGTTACCCAAATATTTTTGGTGGTTATTTTTAGTTCTCTTAACATCTTCTGCCTTATGTTGTAGGCAGCTCCAGGGTTTTCTATTAGGTGTGGGTAGCTATTAACTTTCAGAAGGAAGTGCTTTCAGTGGATGTCAGGATGTAGTGGTGCCTTTTATTTTCTCCTATGGTTGTTTTGATACGTTACGATATGTTACAAAGTACCCTACCTCAGATTCTGTAAGGCACCGTACCTCAATCCATTGGGTTTATATAGAGACACCCAGTCCAGATAAATTTTGATGAGTTTTGTTAAAGGAGGAGATTGCTGAATATGCCAGCTGACATGGGGCATAGCAGTCCCAAATTGTGAGCCCTGAGTACATTTCAGAGGCTGGTCATTTACCCTTTGACCACATACAGGTTGGGGAGGGGGCATGACAGCAGGACACAATC
Source organism: Saccopteryx bilineata (assembly GCF_036850765.1). Lineage (NCBI taxonomy): Eukaryota > Metazoa > Chordata > Mammalia > Chiroptera > Emballonuridae > Saccopteryx > Saccopteryx bilineata. The sequence continues at coordinate 17,341 of NW_027095463.1, read as the reverse complement.
ATTAACAAGATTATAGCATTTGTCTAGGGGATTTGCAGAAAATGTTAAATCTTTTAAGGTAATACAAAGACATTCACAAATCCTTTCAGTATCTATCTCCTCTCCTTTGCCTAGAAGTACACTTTATTTTCAGAATTCCAGGAAGGGAGGGAGAGCTAAGATGAGTGTAGGGTGGTATATTAATTTTGCCTCTTATTGAAAGCGAAGGGGAGTTCTTCAGATAACCTTAATCCTTATAGAGATCTTAAAAACAAATGGCCCTAGTCATCCTTGTATGTCAGGAGACTTCTATATTCTTTTTCCTCCATTTTCCAAAGAAAGGACAGGAAAGCCTGACTTTTTCTGCCTAGAATATCAATATTAACTTTGCTGCTTTTTGGTACCTTACAACAATATCATAATTTTTTCTTTCATGTAAAGAGAAACCTTTGTCATATATATTATGTGTCTGAATTTGAATCCATTACTTTGTGCCAATAATTAGGCTACTTATGTTTATTGATAAGGAGTTATCTCAGCAGTTCATTTTAATAGCCATATGCCACAAGGAAATTATTCAATGTAGTTGTAATTTTTTCTGTTTATTGATTTTTGTATACTGCTGGTCAAATAAGTTTTTAAATAAGGTACTGATAGATATATAAATTTATCAGAAATTTCAAATGCCTTTTGGCTGTTTCACCTGACTGCCTGACCTCACCCTTACTTACTGGATAATTTCCCCTGAGGCAGAAGAGTTCCAGCACCCTAAGCAGGAGCATTCCAGAAAGCTGAAATTGTAAATACACAGGAGGGGACATATCAGAACTTCTGGCTCAGTACCTCCTCAGGCTCTCCCAAACACTATAAAAATTTTCCCCCTAGTCTGTACTGGTTTCCTTCTCCCTGGAGAAGTGCCAACAGTGTTCATTTCTTCCTTTCAATAAAGCCTGCTACACTGGTCTTTTCAGACTCCCATGGATTCCAACAGATATATAGGTTTGCTCGCTTATAGTTTACATTGGGTGTAGGGGACAGGCTGTAAGCAGGCAATGTTGTTATAGCCAAAGGCTTAGTTTTAAGACTAACCTTTTTCCACCATTTTGAGGAATCCCATTATGCCTCAGATAAGTGACTTTGTATCAGAGACTTCTTTGTTTGTATATTGGATTAAAGGTTTGGATTTCTATACTATAAAATGGGGCAGACTGAGAGCTTGCTTTCTCAGATCCTGAGATTAGCATTAGAGGAGTGAGCAGAGAAAGGCCACATGGGTGAGAGGAGAAGCAGCCAAGATGGCAAAATGCTGAAGGAGAAGTCAATTTGTGCAGAGAGAAAGAGATGAAAAACAGAGGTGAATAAGGCTGGTGAGCTAGAAACCTTTGATTCTAGGAAACTCGGATAAGTCATTGGCTTTGGGAGTCCTGAATGGAAAGGGAAGTGTTTTTCTACTGTGTGTATTTCTTGCCTGCCAGGTGCAAGCTAGGATTAAAGCTAATGACCCACCAGTTCTTGGATTCACTGTTTCATTACAACAATGAAGTGGATTCATCTGTTCGAATCAACTATGAACCCGCATGGACCAGGTGGCTGTGATGTTGGCCGCAGCTACTGGCTTTACATTTACCTTCACTATATTTTGTATTTTAATAAGTGAAGTGAAACTAAGGCAATAGTGTTAATAAAAGTGTGGTCGATGTTTTATGTGTGAAATTATGTTTATGTATAAATATCTTTGGGAAGGCAATGTATGTAAAATTGTTTAAGTTGATTAATAAAAAATATGATGAGAATCCTGAGCATTATAAATGAAGGGTGTAGATGGAAGGTTTTCTAGAAACAGGAAGCATTTTGCAAGCAAAGCAGAGCTCCATTTAAGTCAACTGGCAAATGTGCAATATTTGAAAAAGAAACCTGTATGTGGTGGAAGCAGAAAAGTAAGAGACTAGGATGATCGATGATAAGTTACAGTACTGAAGCAGAACTAAAGACCATGTCATGAGTCATGAGCAAGCAAGGATGCTTCAGTACATCTTGTGGTTCACAACAGGATTCACTGTCCTAAGGTGTCCCAGAGTCTTTATCTCTAGAAGGCAGGACAGGGGAGTTCCAAGTGGCTTGTGTGATCCATGTGGTGTTTATTCTTCAGTCTGTGGTCTGGAAGTCCAGCTAAAGGCCAGAATAGGTCTGTCTCATCCAGATTTGTGTCAAAGACACTTCTGAATACAAGCAGATAAGTTCATGTCACTGAGGTAGTTGAGTATTGTTGTAGTAATATAAGGTTATAGTGTAGTAAGTTACCAAAAAGCTGCAAAATTAATATTGATATTCTAGGAGAAAACATCAGAATTTTCTATCCCATCTTTACTTTAGGGAGGGGAGGGAGAAGAATGTAGTAGTTTCTTGCTTGCAAGGACAATGTGCCATTTAGTTTTAAAACTAAAATAAATGTTTACTGAGAAACTTCTTCTTTTCAATGGGAGAAAGAATTTACATACCACATTACATTGACTATACTTCTTCCCCCTTCCTGTAATATTGAGGTTAAAATACCTGTAAGCAAAAAAGGGAAGATGAACCCTGAAAGATTGTAAATATATTTGATTGTGTTGCCTTGAAAGTCTTAATGTTTCTGTGTGTCCCCCTAAACAAAAGTTGTAAGCTTATGCCATGATGTCATGCTCTCCTCAGCCTGTGTGTGACACAAAGGTGTATAACCAGCACCTGAGATGTATTTGGCACACACAATTTGGGCCTGCAAATGCCCTGTGTCAGTATATGCAGGTGGCATATTAAATAAATCTCCTTAAATAAAAACATTCAAACTCATCTGGATTTAATGTCTATGTAAACCCACAAAAGTAAGGTACAAGTACTTTTCAGCATCTGGGGTATGCTACTTTACAACAGTAATTAAATATGTATAAATAAAAATGTTGTAAAGTACTACCACCATCTTGACTGCTTTTTCTCTACTCCATGTGGCCTCTCTGCTCTCCTCCAGCATGGGCTCCTCTGCCCCATTTTATAGTGTAGAGATCAAAACCTTTAATGCAATATACAAACAAGAAAGTCTCTGATACAAAGTCACTTATCTGAGGCATAAATGGGATTCCTCATAAGAGTGCACCACCCCCTATCATGCAACAGTCAAGGGTGTGAGGAAAAGTTTAGGCTTCAAACTAAGCCTTAGGACACTGCCTGCTTACAGCCGTTCCCCACATCAAATACTAACTCTAAGTGAGCAAACATATATATCATATTTGCAAACTTATTTGACCCATAGAGCTCTTTTTATCTATATATAAGTCACAAACATTAACTGGGCCCTGAGCTAAGGGCATGGTCTTGCCTATCACATCCCTATACACTAGATTAGCTCCCACCCAGAGGGTGTGGCCTTATTCACTTACCTTAGTAGCTTTTAATATTTTTTTTTAATTTTTTATTTATTTATTCATTTTAGAGAGGAGAGGGAGAGACAGAGAGAGAGAGAGGAGAGACAGAGAGAGAGAAGGGGGAGGAGCTGGAAGCATCAACTCCCATATGTGCCTTGACCAGGCAAGCCCAGGGTTTCGAACCGGCGACCTCAGCATTTCCAGGTCGACGCTTTATCCACTGCGCCACCACAGGTCAGGCCAGTAGCTTTTAATATTATACCCTAATATTTTAATATATTTTCTATAGTTTCTATATTTCTATATATATTAATTACTATAACATTATATTACTGTAACATTCTACCCCTTGATCCTGATGAGCTATAAGCTTTCTGGCTTCTGGTGCCTGTCCAATCATGCTTGTTGTGTTCATGTTGGCAGGAAGGTAGATATTGATGGGGAAAGAGAGGGAAGAGTTTCACATTGTATTTTATGAAAATCCAGGGAGAAACCTCAGGGTTTCATTTACTTCAATCTGATAGAAGGCTTCAGTATTCATAGGGTTGATTGCACATTAAAGGAATCCATTGTGTCCTGAAAAGTCCATTGGCCTCATCAACCCTCTAGCCTCAGGTTTGGGAGGAGATTCCCCAAGGCACTGCCGGTCAAGTGTTTTGGGAAAGCAAGAGAGAAGTGGTTCCATTGTACAAAAGGTACCATGGGAGTCAGAAGTGGGTGGGAAATAATGTGAGTTTTAGAGTTGAGATAGATTATGGTTAAAAAAAAAAAGTAGTCCTTTCTCGGTGTAAAAAATAGAATCATGTTCCATAGAGAGATCTGGGTCATTCTCTTTGTTTTTCTGTCCCTTTTTTTTGTGTTTTTTCTTTTAATTTTTTTAACTTATTTATTTTAGAGAGGAGAGAGAGAGACAGAGAGAGAAAGAAAAGGGGGAGGAGCTGGAAGCATCAACTCCCATATGTGCCTTGACCAGGCAAGCCCAGGGTTTCGAACCAGCGACCTCAGAATTTCCAGGTTGACGCTTTATCCACTGTGCCACCACAGGTCAGGCCTTTCTGTGTTTTTGTTAAGAGAAATGTACTAGGCAAGTTGCAGATGTATCACACCATTTCTCATTGGATTTTAATGTTTTCATATTGATTTGAGAAAGAGAGAGAGAAGTATGAGCTTATTTCTCCACTTAGTTGTTCCATTTAGTTGTGAACTTTTTGTTTGCTTCTCTTAGGTGTTGAGACCTGGGACAGAACCCAGAACCTTGACACACAGGAAGGACACTCCATGCTCTGAGACATCTAGTCAGGGCACCATAGGTTTATTTGTTTTTTTATTTTATAATTATCTTTAAGTTGAAAAAAATTTAGAATTCCAATTGCAATATATTTTTCAGGTTATTTAAAATGGTATTTAATAACTAAGTAAAAGGACTTCCTGTTTTATCTGTTAATACTGATTTCAAGGTTGACTGTTTTGAGAGTAAGAAACATGGGTTATGTAATTTTAAATCTTTAAAGTTTGTTGTTGTGGGTCAAATAATTGTAAATATGATGTATATGTTTGCAGCTTATAGTTTGCATTGGGTGTGGAGCACAGGCTGTGAGCAGGCATGGTCCTTATAGCCTAAGGCAGGGGTTGGGAACCTTTTTGGCTGAAAGAGACATGAATTCCACATATTTTATTTTATTTTATTTTTTTTTTTTTTATTTTTTTGTTACAACACCTTAGCTTTCTTATATGTGCCTTGACCGCGGGCCTTAAGCAGACCAAGTAACCCTTTGCTCAAGCCAGTGATCTTGGGCTCAAGCTGGTGAGCTTTGCTCAAACCAGATGAGCCCATGGCCAAGGTGGCAACCTCAGGGATCTTGAACCTGGGTCCTCCGCATCCCAGCCCAACGCTCTATCCACTGTACCACTGCCTGGTCAGGCGAATGCCACATATTTTAAAATGTAATTCCATGCGAGCCATACAATGACCTGTGTAAGTTACGCATTATCTAATAAAAATCTGTTGTTGTCCCGGAGGACATCTGTGATTGGCTTCAGCCACCCACAACCATGAACATGAGTGGTAGGAAATGAATGAATTGTAATACATGAGAATGTTTTATATTTTTAACGTTATTTTTTTAATTAAAGTTTTGTCTGTGAGCCAAATGTAGCCATCAAAAGAGCCACATATGGCTCACAAGCCTTAGGTTCCTGACCCCTGATCTATACAATTTAAGCTGCAACAAACAAAAAAGACATTGTCATTTATAATTTCTTAATTTTAATTATTAATATTAGAGAGAGGAAGTAGGTGAGACAGACAGATAGTCAGAAACACCAATCTCTTTCTGTATGTGCCATGACCCAGGATCCAAACTATGACATTAGTGTATGGGTGTGATGTTCTATGGTAGTCAACCTGGCCCCTACTGCCCACTAGTAGGCATTCCAGCTTTCATGGTGGGTGGTCGCAGAGCAACCAAATGGCACCACAAATACATACTAATTCATTAACTATTGACCAGTCAAGATCAGTGTTTAGACTCTGTTACTGGGAATTTGTATTGGGACCGCATCATCCTCTTTCACAACCACCTGGCCCGCATCCACAGGTGGCCAGGTACCTAATCCTGGGTTCACACCCACCTCCCGGGCAGTTTATGATCGCTATTGTCGCCCAAAACTAGCAGTTTGTCATTTTATTACCCAGTAGCAGAGACAAAGAACTCCATGGTTCAACATTTCTTTCTATGAAAGAAACTGCCAGACAATGGAGACACCAATTAACTCATATTTTCATCTCAATTCCCAGATTCTCTCACTCAACCATGACACTTGTAACATCACGACCACACAATAGACTTCAAGCACATGTTTTGTTCACATTTTGTAAGTGAAGCTAACTTGTTACATAATCAAAACTAAAGTCAGTATGTAGTTAGATTTCTGAGAGCAAGCACAGTTTCAAACAAAATATTGTGAAATATTATAAGCCCATGTCTCAAAAAAATATGCATGCAGCTATTTGCCAGAGTATCTGAAGATGCATTTCATAAAATCTCTGTTTTCATCAAATAAACAACATTCAATGTGTTTATTGTGCCATAAAACATTATCTAGTGAGACAGTGAAGTAAAGTCGATTGTGAGAACATCTTTTACAAAGCATCCAAAGGACAAGGACAAGCACATTGAATATTATTTTCTGGAAATATATAAAAAATTTCAAAATTGTTCAACTATTGTTGCATCATTGAAGAAACAACATACAATGAATGAAGATGGATTAATTGCCACTTATCTCATTTCACAAACAACTGCAAAAACTGGTAAAAGCTATAATATTGGAGAAAATGTGATAATACCTTCTATAAAAGAATTTAACTCAACAGTAATGCATCAGTATATACCTCAAATTTTAAAAAGTTTCCCCTAAGCAATAGCACAGTAAAAGCAATGCATTGATAAAATGTCAGTTAATGTTGAAAACAAACATAAGTATTCTCCAAAATTCTTCATTTTCCATCCAATTGGATAAATCTACCATTGCAGGTAATGATGCTTTATTGATGGCATATGTACTCTATTTTGATAAAAACAATATATTATGAGAAGAAATGCTATTCTCAATAAATCTCATCACAGATACAAAAGGATTATCTCTTTTTAATACTGTGAGAACATAATTTACAAAAAGGAATATTCCTTTAAATAATATTATTGCATGTGCTACTCATGGAGCACCATCAATGGTAGGTCGCTATCATGAATTTGTTGCTTATTTGAAGCAGAAAGTGCCAAATGTTTTATGTATTCATTGTGTGGTACATAGACAACAGCTTGTAGAAAAACATCTAAGTACAAGTTTCCATTCATCATTAAATTCATCAAATCCAAAGCAAAGAATGATAGAATGTTTCAGCAGGTTTGCCAGAAAAATAATGAAGATTTTATTAAGTTATTTTTTGCACACAGAAATCCATTGGCTGTCAAAGGGTACATCTTTGGCTAGATTTGTAGAATTATATGATAGTGTCATACAGGTTTTTGAAAGTAATAGTGAGACCAATCTGTGTCAACAAAAACAGTAAAAAATGATGCCTTTTATTTGGCAGATATTTTCAAGAAATTTAATGATGTCAATTTTCAGCTTCAAGGAGCTAAGAAAACTCTTATAGGATGCCAAAATATTGTGCTATTATTTATTGAAAAACTTGAACTACTTCATCATAACCTATTAAAGAGAGAATTTTATCAATTTCCTCAATTATCATCTATAAAAATGATGTAACTCTAGATGATATTGAAAGATTGAGTAACCACCTCAACAAACTTAAATTGGACATGGAAAAACAATTTGAAGATATTTTGAAATTGAAGGTATATGACTGGATAAAAATTCTTTTACTGCATATTGAAGAGGCTGATACAACTTGCCAAGAAGAACTGTTAGAAACTAGATATGATGAAGAAAGTAAACATAAATTCGACAGTGGTAGATATGAACACCCATGGCAAAATAAAAAAATGCCTGTCTTATAAAAAAAATATGTGGAAAATGGTATTCAGTTTATTGATCTTTCCCTACCTCATATCTTGTGGAATCAGGTTTTAGTACTGTTAATCATATTATGACAAAAGTAACTACCTAAGTTTCCGAAAGGGGAAACCTTTGTTTGTTCCTCACAAAAATTGAACTGGATATTCAATATTTAGTTTCCCAGCATTAGCCTCAAGAATCTCACTAATGATTCAATTAACTAATGTAATTTTTATGTATGCAAAGTATAAATACATAGATTTAACTATAGTAAGTTTTTTTATAAAGATTTATTTTGCCAAACAGCACAAATCTGACATAAAGTACTTGGTATTTGTTATTATATGTTTTAACTTGCTGAAACTCTGCTTTATAAATTTTATAAAGTAAAGTTATTTTCCTACTTTATAAATCACCATTACTGTAAAACCAGTGGACAGTTAGAAAATTTTACTACTAAAAGAGATACAAAAGTGGGCGTTAGGTATAAAAAGGTTGACTAACCCCTCCTCTAACCTACTGAACTCTCTGGTAAGAGCAAGCCATTCTCTTTTGAGGAAAAAAGTACTAGAGAAAACCTGAGTTAATTAAAAAAATAAAATAATAATCTATCTGCTGTATTAACAACACTAGAAGTCTTTTTTTTGCTCTTGAGAGTCAGAGACGTAAACACTATTTATAATTGTTTAGCACAAAGTGACCACTTTCCTAACATGCACTCTTTCTTCTGCCATGGTAGCAGTCAAGACTGAGAGATCTGCTAAGCACTGGGTATCCAGAATTTATCTGAGCCTGGGTCACCACTTACAAGCTAGTTTATTTAGGTCACAGAACACCTCCCAGGGTATTTGTTTATTCACTTGTAAATTTTCTCAGTTTTATAGCTGCCGGGGTCCAGTCCCAGGGGGGGGTATTCAGGGGTCCCACAGGAGGAGAGGGCATTGGGCAAAATCGAGTGAGAGCCAAATTTATTTCTTTCTCTTTATTCTCTAGTTAGCATTTACTGCCAGGCATCTCCGCCAAATGCTAGTATAGCTCCCCTTTTATACACACACACTGAGTTACAATTACATGGTATTAATCATTGCTTCTGTTTCACTCTGTTTACACGTTTCCAGATAACAGTTAATTTATATCTATAAACTACAAATCAGGTGGCAATTCACTCAAAGTACAACTATAAAATAATTTGAATAGCGATAACAACATTGGTAAAAGCTTTTAAAGGATTAGTACTAACTAATAACTCAACTTTACTGTTGTGAGTCAAGGGGCAGAGAGAGATTAACAGACTAAATCATTAAGGATTAGCAAAGGACCACCGCTTGCTCAGGCAAATGGCCTTGAGTTTATGCAATGTCCTGACTTTTCTCACAAGATAACAAAAGGCTTGCCCATTAAGAAATTGACATAACATTAAGAGTAACTTTTACTTAAAGATATATAGAGTGCACTCGCAAGATAGCTTAGTAGCAACATAATTACAGAAGACATTAATTGCTATTGCTTCTATGGATGTCCCCCCATTCCTCTCATTATCTGAAGAAAGAATCTTGGGGACTATACAAACCTCATGGGAGTGTCTCACTGAGAAAACCCAGCAACTGCCTACAGTCATAAAACAAGTCTCTTAGCAAAACATTCTTTTCTTGCTGACTGCATTCCCATCCCAGGCCACACAACAGGCCATTCCATTACTCCTTTCCTAAGATTCTGTTGTCTAGTCAAACTTTATTTATTTACTATATTCACACACTAGTTAAGTTCTAACTATATTCTTCTCAGAGTGTTCCACTATCTGCAGGTCAGGTAAGCAAGAAGAAAGAAAAGTTTCTCTACTCTATCACATGAAAAGGCTTGGGAGGAAAAATGATGAATTAAGTGAAGGCTGAAAGGTGCTCTGTGCACAGCCACTGCCTTCTACCCATACACAAGTCACAATCTATTCTTTCTAACATAATTAAGAAGAAATTCTCCTACAAACTTAACCCTTAACAAGGGATATCATAGCCAGCCTCTTATGTTTATGAGCCCAGTTCAAGGGGCTTACAGGCTTTTCTGTGGAACTCACACCCTCTGTCTCATTTCCAAAGAAATTACTACGAATCTACAGGAAAAGCACGGTAATATTATCACTGTGCCAAAAATAATAGCACACACCCAGAAAAGGGGGGATATAAGGCCAGATTAATTCAAGAAGTCAAAGGGGGAAGTATCGTTGTGCCTTTCTTTTGAGGTGACTTTGTCAACCCTAAGCCATTGGTCTTCACTGCGGTGACTGTCAACCAGCAGCCATTGGTCTTCTCTGCTGTGACTTTGTCAATCAGCAGTTTTTGATTTTCTTCTGCTGTGACCTTGTCAGCCAGCAGTTGTGGGTCTTCTCCTGCTGTGACCTTGTCAGCTAGCAGTTGTGGGTCTTCTCCTGCTGTGACTTTGTCAGCCAGCTATAATTGATCGGCTCCCGACATCTCCCCCTTTTTTATTATTTAAATAAAGCTTTTGTATTTTCATCGCTGTTTCCCTGAGATTGCTGTTTAAGAGTCAGAATATGACTGGAAGGACAAGACGAATGATAGTTGCCACAGCTATTATTATGCCTATATCAGTAGCCAAAGAGGTCAGGCCATGCATAGAAAACATACTTTTAATGTTTTCAACAAATTGATCAGCTACTTCTGAGGCAGAGACTAAAGAGCCTGAATGTCCTAAGTTTTGTATCTGCTGATGTAATTCCTTCAAATTTAAACTAATATCACTATTATTCCATACACCTAACAAATGATTCTGTATATTATTTCATGCTATGGTAGACTGATTATATTCTAAAGGAGTCACACATATCCACCTGAATCCTGTATGGCATCTATAAGTCATTCTATCCTTCATAGCTAACAGCTCATTACATATGTGAATAAAAGCCTCCTCTAAAGCATTCACCTTCATTTCTAACTTCTCATCTAGAGTTTCCTGTATTGCTAATGCAAAAGATATATTACAAGATAAACTATCTACATGATTTGCAGTGTGAACTGATTGAGCTAAAGCAGTGGTGGAAGCAGCTACGGATCCTATAATAGCAATAAGAGTAGTAATTCCCAAAATCAATTCAGCAACAAATCACTTTCCTCGATGGCGAACAAGTGCTTCAGAAGCAGCCTGTAGTGCATGCAACCCTGGGTCATCATACCAAGGCTGAGACAGACTAACAGGTAACATCACATATGGAGGCTGCTGCAAAATAAACATGACTTGAGCTTTGGTGTCATAAGATGGACAGTTTGTTAAAACAGCAAGAGCAGGAAATGCTAAACATAGAATTATAAGTACTAACAGAAAGATTACTGTTCATTGTAGCAATCAAGAGTACATAAGGAGCCTGTACACAAGCCTGAACAAAAATATTCTGAACAGGATAAGGGTAAGGCCTAACCAAATATGCTGGTGCAACAGCTGCTATTAGCTGCCAAAGCTTTGTTTGATACCTGGTGGTTGATTCATCCTGATAAGTTAACTGTGCAGGTATCTATCCAGTAGACTGCCAATGTGTGATGATTTTATTTAAAGGATTATATTTATCTGACCAACTGTAATTGTCTTTCATTTCCTGCACTAATTTTCTATAATCATATTCAAAATAAGGACTAGACCAATCTTGTACAGTGAAATTAACAGCATATGCAGTATAATTAATATAATTGTAATATGCACATTCTTGCCATGGGGGAAAACCAAATGTATTCTCTACAGACCACCAGTAAGGCTCTTGAGTTGCCTTTTTTGGAGGTGAAATCCCTTAGGAGGCAGTATAACAGAATTATACTCATGGGTGTCAGGGCCTCCGGGCATTAAAATTGTGAGAGACCATAAGTCTCTTGTAATGTGTCCAGGTTTATTACTTTTAAGAAAGTCAGTCAAAATGGTCTTAAGTGTAGTAGGAAAACACCCAGAAATTTTGCAAGTATCATTAAACATAAAACATATAGGTACCTTATTCATTTTTCCATGAAATGAGAAATTTGAATCAGTTTTATGCATAATAAAAGAACTACATGATTCTTCCAAAAACTTAGTATGATTATTAAACACAGGTATATCATCTCCTCCCCAAGTAACAGGCTTAACTAATGGTGAATTTGGAATATAAGTTCAATAAGATTTGTTTTGTCCAGTAGCCTCAATATTAAGTACCTGAATTGAAAGTACAGCTAGCATAACAATAAACATATTAGCAGGGTTACGTTGTATGTTTTGTTGATGACAAATTAAATCAGCCCTCTCAGTCAATGCCTTCAACTGGTCCCAGGTTGGTGGGTTGACAGTTCGAGTAGAGAGAGCCATCCATTGACCATGATAGGGAGGTCGTCTAGCTTCCTGTAGTGACAGTTGCTGCATCACTCAAGTAACAGGATTATACAGAGAGTTCCTTGATGGCCTTTGCTGGAAAGTCACTGGTGATGCGGGTGGCACAGGAGACTCCTTCTGGCTGGCAGGGGGCAGCAGATTTCTAGAAGTCTTAGTGGGATAAATTACTGATTGTCTTTTTAGAAATTGCAGCAGTGGGTGATCAGAAAGATTAAATAAAACCTGCCCTGTAAAATTACTACAAGCAATTTGCCATTCTGAATTTAGCTGTAATAATGCTTGAATTTGATTCTTATTATAAGGAACAATCACTTCCGTCATTTCTTTACCAAACAACTCTCTGCTGCAGTTTCTTCCTTTAATTATAAGAATAGCCACCAAATCAGTATAGGGCATAATAACTTTCTTGTGAGAGACAGATAAGTGAAGCCACTCTAGAGGGCCATTCTGCCACAAATATCCAGTAGGAGTGTGTTCAATGGCTAAAATCACAAGCGGCCATGGTTTCTCTATAATAATTCTGACTAAATGTTGATTATTAATTACTTCTTCTATTTTTCTAAGAGCTTTTGCCGCTTCTTCTGTGAGCTCTCGAGGAGAAGTTGGATCAGCATCTCCTCTCAAAATATCAAGCAATGGCTTAAGCTTTGCGGTAGTTAATTTCAAATAGGGTTCAACCCAATTAATGTCTCCCAATAATTTTTGATAGTCATTTAGAGTTTTTAAATGATCTTTTCTTAATTGTAACTTTTGAGGACTGACAATGTCTGTAGACAGAACACATCACAAGTAACTAAAAGGTGGTTGTACTTGAATTTTTTCAGGAGCAATTTTTAATCCAAAATTTTGTAAAGACTGAGTTGTTTCTTGTAAAATATTATGCAATGTTTCCCAATCAGGCAGAGCAAGCAAAATATATCCATATAGTGAATTAAATAAAGATCAGGGTATTTTAATCTTATTGGATCTAAAGCTTGATTCACAAATTTTTGACAAAGCGTGGGACTGTTCTTCATTCCCTGGGGCAATACCTTTCACTGATATCTCTCATAAGGTTGTTTAAAATTTTCTGATGGCAAACTAAATGCAAACCTTCGACAATCCTGTGTAGCTAATGATATAGTAAAAAAGCAATTCTGTAAATCTATAACAATTACACTGTAGCCATGAGGCACCACAACTGGTGAGGGTTTTAAGGATTTTTATTCACCTATATAAATCATTTCCGTATATCTGGAGCTATTTGGAAAAAGACAAAACAGCGTTATTAGCTGGATTAAACTAAAGAGGGTAAAAGTTTGCAGAAGAAAAAGGTTCAGCATTTCCTGTAGGACTCCAGCGTCTCTCAGCTGTTGAATAATCCTGTATACCAACATTCAAAGAAATTTTTTAAAGTAAAAAGCATGATAAAGAAGATTTGCAGGAGTTCCAGTATATGAGTTTTCTATATTCATAAAAACATTTCTACTTTATTAATTAACAGGCAATTTAAAGAACACATTAAAGCTGGAAAATTCTAGAGTGGCTTTCATTATTTTTCTATATTAAAAAGTCTACACCTTTATTAGGCAAATCTATTCTGCTTCATGCTCTGCAGCCACAGCAAGCAGCCTGAAGCTTGAAGCAGTTTAGTCAAAATCAACAAGTCTTTAGGATTCATATTTCATACTATTTAAATTTAAATGAGTGCGCTTTACTTGCTTCAATTAAAATTATATATTTGGAGGGATGATATTTTTATATTAGAGCCGGCATATTCAATTTTTGCATGCAAGAACTTAAAAAATCACATTTAGACAACATTAAACAAATACCAAACACAAACAAGAATTAGACAAAGTAGACAAATTAGACAAATTAGAGAGAACTCCGGGATTTTAGAGATTAGAATATGGCCTGCTTGATCTTTACACAGGGCAATTTTGATTGAAACATTAAGGATAGAAACTAAACAGAAATCTCTCTTGAAAAGTTTCAAGAATGGCCGTTTATGAGATTCTGTTTAGCCATATCCAAATAGGTGTTCGACCCTTTGCCCTCTTTTCAGGCATAGAACAGGAAAGAAATAAAATGAGTTGAGAGAAAGAGGAAAACAGAAAATACTGTAATTTTTCCAAACTCTTAAGTCCTTCTATTTCCTAAAGAAAATCAGATAATAACACAATTTTAAAACTCTTCTCAGTCTTCTAATCATTTTTAAATTCTACTAGCTGCTACAACCGGCAGCCGAAATCCCTCCATTTTAACCCCCACAAGAGGCTTGCTTCTCATATTTTGCCTTCCCAAGCAGGTAATATTCTCCAGATAAACAAGCTTTACCGACTTGTTTCCAATCATAAGGAGTCATCCAATTATGAGAAACTGTTTCCACCAAAGACATAGTATAAGGAGAGGTGGGTCCATATTGACTGCAAGCCATTTTCAACTCTTTTAATAATTTATAAGAAAGCGGCTCTCATGTAGGATCCTCATCATCATCAAATTCACCAGCCACATCCACAGGAAAACATAATGCCAAATCAGTTTCCCCTTGGTCGCAAGAAGCTTGAATTGCCTTCTGCAACCTTGTTAACCCTGAAAATTTTTTCTTTTCATTAACATCTAATGATTGTATTGGTAGAGGCAAAGACATTCTAATAACCTTATTTTTATCTTTTTTGTCAGTCTTGGAGGGATATAATATGGGCAAGACTGTTTTTGACTTCCAATCCTCATTATTCCTATTATATTTAGCTGCCTCATCTTCTAATTCAGCCTCATCAGTTGGAGATAAATGATCTTCACTATCATCCTGATGTTTACTTAACTTTAAAGAGGCCATACCATAATCTGTACTATTTTGAGACTGCCTTCTATTTCTAATTAACAGAGTCTCTTCGTTTGGAGGAGCAGTTGCCTTAGAAAATTTATGCATCTCATGTTCTGGATCTAAGGCATCTTTAATCAAGCTCCATAAAGCAAATGTATCAACTGGGACACTTTCTATGGCGTTGGCCAAAATCGAGTGAGAGCCAAATTAATTTCTTTCTCTTTATTCTCTAGTTAGCATTTACTGCCAGGCATCTCCGCCAAATGCTAGTATAGCTCCCCTTTTATACACACACACTGAGTTACAATTACATGGTATTAATCATTGCTTCTGTTTCACTATGTTTACATGTTTCCAGATAACAGTTAATTTATATCTATAAACTACAAATCAGGTGGCAATTCACTCAAAGTACAACTATAAAATAATTTGAATAGCAATAACAACATTGGTAAAAGCTTTTAAAGGATTAGTACTAACTAATAACTCAACTTTACTGTTGTTGTGAGTCAAGGGGCAGAGAGAGATTAACAGACAAAATCATTAAGGATTAGCAAAGGACCACCACTTGCTCCGGCAAATGGCCTTGAGTTTATGCAGTGTCCTGACTTTTTTCACAAGATAACAAAAGGCTTGCCCATTAAGAAATTGACATAACATTAAGAGTAACTTTTACTTAAAGATATATAGAGTGCACTCGCAAGATAGCTTAGTAGCAACATAATTTCAGAAGACATTAATTGCTATTGCTTCTATGGATGTCCCCCCATTCCTCTCATTATCTGAAGAAAGAATCTTGGGGAGTATACAAACCTCATGAGAGTGTCTCACTGAGAAAACCCAGCAACTGCCTACAGTCATAAAACAAGTCTCTTAGCAAAACATTCTTTTCTTGCTGACTGCATTCCCATCCCAGGCCACACAACAGACCATTCCATTACTTCTTTCCTAAGATTCTGTTGTCTAGTCAAACTTTATTTATTTACTATATTCACACACTAGTTAAGTTCTAACTATATTCTTCTCAGAGTGTTCCACTATCTGCAGGTCAGGTAAGCAAGAAGAAAGAAAAGTTTCTCTACTCTATCACATGAAAAGGCTTGGGAGGAAAAATGATGAATTAAGTGAAGGCTGAAAGGTGCTCTGTGCACAGCCACTGCCCTCTACCCATACACAAGTCACAATCTATTCTTTCTAACATGATTAAGAAGAAATTCTCCTACAAACTTAACCCTTAACGAGGGATATCATAGCCAGCCTCTTATGTTTATGAGCCCAGTTCAAGGGGCTTACAGGCTTTTCTGTGGAACTCACACCCTCTGTCTCATTTTCAAAAAAATTACTATGAATCTACAGGGAACGCATGGTACTATTATCCCTGTGCCAAAAATAATAGCACACATTCAGAAAAGGGGGGATATAAGGCCAGATTAATTCAAGAAGTCAAAGGGGGAAGTATCATTGTGCCTTTCCTTTGCGGTTACTTTGTCAACCCACAGCCGTTGTTCTTCACTCCAGTGACTCTGTCAACCAGCAGCCATTGGTCTTCTCTGCTGTGACTTTGTCAATCAGCAGTTTGGGATCTTGTTCTGCTGTGACCTTGTCAGCCAGCAGTTGTGGGTCTTCTCCTGCTGTGACCTTTTCAGCCAGCAGTCGTTGATCAGCTCCCGACATATAGCTGAGAACTTGCATGGCTAAAGGACCAAGAATTAGGTCTCAGCTCTCCCTTGAAAGAAACTGAGATATTGGACCTTGCCATGATCAATGAAAACTGGGATGAAAGGCATTGCACTGCCAAATCCAGTGCTTGTCACAACTTATAATTATTTTATTTATGTATATTTTTCATTCAATTTGTCTACCCCATGACAGCATAGTATTCATAAAGACAGAAAGTGAATCTGTCTCATTCACTATAGGCAACCAGTGTCAAGCACAGTGTCTGGCACATAATAAAAATACAGTAAATGTTTATTGGAAGAGTGACTAAATACTCATTTGTATACATATACAGATATACACTAATAACAGACACACATGGACACAGAGAGATATGCTCATGTGCAATGCACATCTATGCACACAGATGTACACACACCCAATCTACCTGGATACATATAGAGAAATATAATAGGTACACAAAGAATAAGGAAAAAAAATGCCATAATATTAACAGTAAATATCTCATATGGGAAATTTGTTGTTTTGTTTTTCTTATCATTTTTTTAGCATTTTTGCAATAAGAGTATATTTTTTATATTAAAAATGT